>NC_056054.1:136671536-136974567 GCF_016772045.2 Ovis aries
CATTCATTGTTCATACAGGAAAAAAATCAGTGTTCAGAAATGCAAACTTTAAGTATATTTTCTTCAAATTACAGGTGGTGTCTCAAGAAAGCATCACAGTAACACCCAAGTCTAGTAAAATTAGGTTCACTTAAAATTAGAAAGACCAAAGTGTGGTCTAATTCACTGTTTCTGTCTTAATTCTGTTTATTTGAATATATTATTCGATAGATTTGTAGGATGACGTTTTTCTTCTTTGAAATCAAAAGTCCTAATAATCATAATTATTTACAAGGCTTTTATGTCTGGATCTCCTCTTACTTACAACCAAATATACAGTAGTAAACTAAACTTTTTGTGTTCTATACCATCATCATGTATGTTCCACTAGTCCGTAACCAAATGGATGAGAGATTTTAGATATAACATATGAGTCTTACTCTCTAAATTTACAAATAAAAAAGCCTGATGCTGAGAAAGATTAAATGACCTGCCCAAATTCATTGAGCTTAAAGAGCCAAATTATAACTTGAATCCAGAGTAATATTTTTTGTGCTACAGAATGCTTAAAAATGGAAAAATGCAAGATCAATTTCCAAATCACTTACATAATATAGTTCTGTAATTTATTTCCTAAATGAAGTGTGAGAGTATTGCCTGTTAAGACATTTTTTTAAAAGTTAAATTCTATTCTAATGATTTCAGAGGAGCAGTTTTATTTATTGGTGACTCTAATGCCATTATTATATATTAATAGATTCCTCTCCTCTTAATTCAGCTTTCATCTCTAATTACTAAAGTGACTATTAGCTACCAATGCCAAAAACTGATTTAAAACTGCAAAACCAAGCCAAATCACCACAGGCTGACAATTTATTGGCTAAAATTACCAAATAACCAGTATTTCTAAATATTTCTAAATGTGTCTAATCAACAAATAGATGCTCAATAAATAACAAGTAATTGGCTCTAATCAATCTTTAAGCATAAAGCAAAGAGAGAAAATAGGAGTTAGATTTAATATAGTTAGGTAGTTCATAAAGCATTATACTAACAGTCCTTCATAATAAACATTTTTTCTGTGTTGTTTGTAACATATAGAATTACTTTCTTGATTATAGGTGCTTACTAGATGGCTATTGCAAAGAAAATTAATTTGAATAGCCTATAATTAGAATGAATAAACTCTTACCATGATAGCTATAATATAATGAATAAGAACAGCAACACAGGGTTAAACATAATTATAATATGATGTAAAATATATACCATATCTAAAGCTAGAGAACTTACTAATATTTAGATTTGTTGATGTGAGAACTTGAGTGCTTCCTGGGTGAAATCTGAAACTGGCCCTCATACAAAGAGAGCAAGGAGAGCAGGTGGTCTGAAGAAAGTGGCAGCCCACTCCAGATTGGTAAATGTCAAGCTTAATAAGTGAGGAAACTTACATATGAGGCTTACCTTGGGCAACCTGCAAGATGAGTAGATCTTTACACCAGCTCGCCAGAATCGTGAGAGTATATAGAGGCCATATCTTGTTTCAGTCATGTGTGCAATGCAGATGCTCTCAGTGACGCCTTGTTCTCTCAAGGCTGCGCCCATGAATATGGCTCCTCTGTATGAAAGGTGGACGATTGTACATTCCAAGGTTGGGAGAGGTGAGTGACCTCTGATTGACTGTCTGAGTTCAGCTCCAGGGTCAGCCAGCGGCATTATCTTCTTGAGGACCTCCTCTAACAACGTGCATTAGCAAAGTGGTCAGTTTTCAATAGCTAAAACGTGCTATGAGTCAAGTCCTTGATACACATCACCCAGTTTATTTCTCAAAAAAGTTTTATGAGGCCTGTTGTTATTCCCATGTCATAGACAAGAAGCCTGAAGACAAAGAGCTCTGGCCTCTGAACAAGGTCACAGAGTCATGAGCGGCGGTTTGGATGTGCGCATTCTTGACCACGAAGACTGGTATGTCAATCACTTTACAGTGTCTCCTTTACAAATAATCCACTCAGAAGCCAATCACTAAAGACTATTAAGACAACAAAGACAGTTTTAGAAAGGAAAAGGGAGAAAAAAATGAAAGACATCCCTACAGATTACAATTTTGATATACTTAGTTGACTTTAATGAGAAAACCATCAAATAAATTAGCGAAAATTCTAGATGTGTAACTTAGCATTAAAAAGGTTCACAATGTTAATCTGTGATCTCTGATTGTTATCAAGTTTTGAAGCATTGATTATGATATATATACTATATATATTTATGTAAAATGTATAATTTTGTTATTTTACTGGTTGTCAACAATTAGAAGTAATGTACAAATAAATAATATTCAATGTGCTGTTAAATAACTATTAACGACAGAACAACATTATATATAGAGAGATGACATTTGGTACTTTTATTTTGTGCATGTTGGATTTATTTAGACTTATAAGTATCTTAGCATTTATTTAAATGCCCGTACGTTCCCTGGTGGCTCAGACAGTAAAGCATCTGCCTGCAATGCAGGAGACTCGCTTTTGAGCCCTGGGTCGGGAAGATCCCCTGGAGAAGGGAATTGCAACCCACTCCAGTATTCTTTCCTGGAGAATTCCATGGACAGAGGAGCCTGGTGAGCTACAGTCCATGGGGTCGCAAAGAGTAGGACATGACTGAGTGACTAACACACATACACGTCATAACATTTATAACTTTTATTATATGGCATAATAAATTGTACACATAAAAAAAGAAAAATAACTTGCTCCTTAGTTACCAAAAAAAGGTGTTCTTATGAACAACTTAAAAGCACAAAAATGCTTAGAAGAGTTTCTTAAAATATTCTGGTGGAAGGAGGAGGGAAGAAGCACTTATTTATACTCTGTAGGTCTGAGTGTTTGTAGGAAATTTTCTTCTTGCAACATTTTGGGTAATTTTCTGAAGTGTTCGTGAGCCAAATTACTGATCTTCATGAAGATGAGTAATTACCCAAACAGAATGCTTCCTTGTGAATACTGCAAACACAATTAAAGCAGCACTAACATAAATTCTGCTCGAGCGTACCACCATGTTCCTTTTGTTCTTCAGTGGGTAAAGAAATTTTGAACATGGTCACAGAATGTACTATGGGTACTATATTAGTTCTTACATCTTTAGAAAGCAGTTTCATTCAAGATACATCTGGCTTGATAAAATAAAATAGCAGAAGACTAGCTGCTACATAGTATCACCTTAAATCTTCAATCATGCTCAGAGATGACCACTGTGTTAAGGAAAGCTGTCGGGATTTGTGATGTTTGATTTACCTCTCTAGTTTGGATCATAATTATGCCCTCTGGGTGGGAAATGTGACAAAACATTGTTTTCTGACAGCACCTGGTGCACGGTTAGATGTTCACTAAATGTTGAATGAGAATCTACAGAAATCAATTTCATACTAGCCAAATAAGGCTTTATGCCATGGAATTATTATTCTTATCTCCAGGAATTATTTTTTAAAAAATGCCAACTTAGCACAGGACGGACTATAGCTTGAGACCATTCTGTTCTACATGAGAATGCCATGAGTCTCCAGAGTTCATTTTCTGTCTGTACTAGACAGGAAATAAGCAGTGAACTCTGAAATGAATGAAGAGCAAATAGATGAGGGAAAAGGCACTGTCCACATGCCATACTTTTTCGGTGTGTCCTCTGAAATGTCTGGCATGGATGTTCGAGAAGCAGATGCAACCCTTTAGGCAATCTGTGTGCCATGAGCTAGCCTCTGATAGCATGTTGACGATGAGAGTACATCAGGCGCATGCCCCAGGATCATTAAGACTTTATAGCTGCAAGGCTTTTCAGCAGAACTCATCCGAGCCTTTAGGCTTAAATAAGAAGCCCAGAGTATTAAGTGACATGCTGAGAGTCATGCATATGACTTAGGCCTTCTTCACTATGCTGAGCTCTGCTGTGCTGTGCTTAGTTGCTCAGGTGTGTCCCACCCTTTGGGATCCTGTGGTCTGTAGCCAGCCCTCTAGTCTCCCCTGTCTATAGGGATTCTCCAGGCAAGAATACTGGAGTGGGTTGCCATGCCCTCCTTCAAGTGATCTTCCCAACCCGGTGACTGAACCCAGGTCTCCCACATTGCAGGCTGATTCTTTACCGTCTGATCCTCTAGAGAAGCCCATGAATACTGGAGTGTGCAGACTATCCCTTCTCCAGGGGATTTTCTGACACAGGAAGTGAAATGGGTCTCCTGCATTGCAGGCAGATTCTTTACCAGCTGAGCTAACAGGGACGCCCTTTCACCATGCTACCCTCTCTCAAACCAAAACGAACAAACATATATTTCTGTCACTGGCATAAAAAGAAAGCTCTGTGCTTAAAATGATATTTTATACACAACTCTTATCTCTGTCTATATTTACATGTAGCTAGATGGGTGGAACCTCAAACAAATACTGCTACAGCACTGTTAAGGGTGGAAATTAATATAGTGATATTATTTGTCACTAGATCCTGTTCCATTATTTGTTAGAAAAGCTGGTATTTTGTTGTGACATCCATGCACCTGTCTTTTCAAATCCTTTGCTAGTTTGAACACTTTTTCAAAGCAATTTCTACCCTGCATTCTTCCCAGTGGGGTTTTGATTGCCCATCCAAGACTCGTAATTGATTCAGTTCTTCAAACCCATTACTCTGATATATGAAATATCGGAATGATAGTAGCATTGGGTCCATCAACAGCTGCATTTCAACACGTATATCTTTCAGCAATGGATCCAGAGCAGAGTAGTTTGATCTATACTACAAAAGCATGATGGTCAGTGAGTCTTTTTTTTTTTCCAGTAAAACCATGATGTAAATGAAATAATATAATTTTAAAACATTGGCGATCATACACACTTAAAATCTTTCCTTGTGTATTATTTGCTATGTATGATAAATCCTCTACAACTTGAGCTGATTGCTGGATTATAGGTAACACTTTGGAACAAAAAAATGAACATGATTGTATAGTTTGGAATCATATATGAGTTTTTAGAATTCCATGGAGAAGCAAGTTTATGTACTTAGAAATTAAAAACGCCTTTCAGTTTACCACTCATGTGACTTATATAACATTCTGGACCTTGCCATATGCCATTTTGAAATAAAAATTGTTAGAATAATTACCAGTGCATATATTATTACCTCTATCCTATATACATATTGTGTTATGCATATGCCATCACTTATTAATACCTGAAGGTTTATGAAACTTAATAAACATTATTTTACCATCATTTTGCACTTTTTTCCCTTAAACTTAGAGAAAATGCATTGACAGAGTTTATATAAATATTTCTACTTCTACCCTGAAATATGTTTGTGTATGATAAAAAAGCAGTTAGTTTTGGCTAAATAATTAAACTAAAAATGCCAAGCAATATTATAATGACAGACAAATTACTAAATGTACTACAACTAAATATAGTGCATTTTTAATTCATAGACTGTTTTTTCAGAAAAGCAAAAAATAAGTGCCACATTTATGTCTAGATGGACTTGAACATGATTAAGGACCTTTGCCTTCTACCAAAATGGTGGTTTCTTGCTAATAGTCATGGAAATCTATTTATGTATGCATGTTCCTGTCTCTTACACCTGGACATGTGGTAAGTATTGTTAAGTTGGTATGTTTCATATGCCTTTGGCGATTCAGCATAGTAGTCTAGAAAAAGAGCAGAACTTATTAATTAGTGATCCGTGAAAGATGAATAAATTACTTTTCCTTCCCTGAGAACCCAATGCCCCATATAACTTCCTTAGTCTGAAAAAATGCAAAACTTGAGTCAGGTACATCATGTTGCTTACTGCAGTGTTAGACTTCAAATGAATATGTGCAAGTTAGAGATTAGAGTTTGCAGCTCTAATAGAGAAGTATTGTTTTGTTTTTTGGTTTTTATTATAAAAAGGTAAAACTTTTTGACCAGCTAGGCTTTCCAAAGCTCTCTCTTTTTAAAAATCTCTCAGTATAATCTCCCTGTCACCTGGAGCATCTCAGACTTCATCCTGATGCTGAAAAGAGCTCCACTTTGTTCATTATGTACTGCTATTCCTAGAAAGGTATGGTGACTGGAGTCTTAGGAAGAGGAAGCACCAAAGTAGATATTCCACTCAAGTTTATTCTTCCCACTAGGAGATCTGGGGGCATCCCTAGTGGCTCAGATGGTAAAGAATCTGCCTGCAATGCAGGAGACTTGGTTTGATCCTTGGGTCAGGAAGATCCCTTGGCAGAGGAAATGGCTACCAACTCCAGCATTCTTGCCTGGAGAATTCCATGGACAGAAGAGCCTGGCAGATTATAGTTCATGGGGTTGCAAAGAGTTGGACATAACAGCAACTAACACATAGGAGACCTGAAGATAATTTTCTCACTAGTTGACCTAAGAAGCAAACACATTTTATTGAGAGAACTTGTATTTTTTTCATAGATAACTATATATTCTCAAAGGAATAAAATGCATTCTCCTTATTTGTTTTCTTTGTTTGTTTTGTTTTATTTTAGCAGAGTTTCTTTAATGTACCTAAGAACTACAATATTGGCATTGTTTTACTAAGGAACTTTAGATTTCTGTCTTGGCAAAGCATATTTTAATATTTTGCAGAAGTTGACACAAGTTCAGATTCTGTGTTTTTTTGGCCTTTTTAAAAAATTTTTTAAACTTTACCCACCTTGGTTAGAAGACTTGTGAATTATTTCTGTTATATGAAATAGCTTTGCATACATTTAACTCTTTTAAAATGGCAATCAAGTACGTTATCCAGCATCATGTGATATAGTTACAGGTGGCCCAGGGGTGAAGAATCCACCTGCCAATGCAGTAGACATGAGTTCAATCCCTGGGTCTGGAAGATCCCCTGGAGAAGGAAGTGGCAACCCACTCCAGTATTCTTGCCTGGGAAATCCCGTACACAGAGGTGCTTGGTGGGCTACAGTCCATAGGATTATGAAGGGGTCGGATACAATTTAGCGACTAAACAAAAATGTGCTTATCTATAGAGCACGTTGGAGGAGGGAATGGCAACCCATTCCAGTATTCTCGCCTGGAAAGTTCCATGGACAGAGGAACCTGGTGGGCTATGGTCCATGGGATCACAAAGAGTTGGACACAACTGAGCAATAAACACACACACACATAGAGCATATGTCTTTATTAGAGTCTATTGTACTTTGGGATCACTAGCCTGAGACCAGATTGGTCAATTCAGAACAAAAGAGCAGGGTTTTGATAAGTTACTCGAAGGTCTTATCTAAGGGGCACATTTGAAGAAGGCACTGGGAGGTAGGGGAGACTGTTGATCATGAAGACTGTTAAGGAATCATGCCTGTGTGCATGCTTAGTCACTCAGTTGTGTCCTACTCTTTATGACCTCATGAACTGTATCCTGCCAAGCTCCCTTGGTCACAGAATTCTCCAGGAAAGAATACAGGAGTGGGTTGCCATGCTCTCCTCCAGGGGATCTTCCCAACCCAGGGACTGAACCCAGGTCCTCCTGCATTGCAGGTAGATTCTTTACTGTCTGAGCCACCAGGGAAGCCCAAGAATATTGGAGTGGGTAGCAGATCCCTTATCCAGGGGATCTTCCTGACCCGGGAATCAAACCAAGGTCTCCCTTGTTGCAGGTGGATTCTTTACCAGCAAAGCTATCAGGGAAGTCCATTAAAGAATCATACTTTAGTTCTGACAACACGTTGCTGTCTAGTACAGATGCTAAGATGAGGGGTGAGTATAAGTTTATGGTCACTGCAGGCTACTTGGCTAAACAAAATTTATAACAAGGCAGAAGTACCATGAAGTAGTTTGGCTAATCTCTAGTCAGTTATCATCTGTTGTTTTTATTTTTCTAATCTTTTCTTTTATTTACTTTCTACTCTGAAGTTGGATTATTATGAAAGCTAAGCATAGCCAGATTCTTACAAAAGAATTCTATTTAATTGTAGATAATTATATTTTTATTCAAAATAGATATTTTTCTTTCTGAATATTTTATCCAACTTTGATTATTTACTTTTAAAATAGCTCTGCATGTGTAATAATCACATATGAGAATTATCAGTGATTAGTCTTATATTGTAATATGTATTTTATATGTATAATTTATATGAATATTAGTATTCTATATAAGGGTTCACTTCCCAGGTGGCACAGTGGTAAAGAATCCACCTGCCAATGCAAGAGACTCAAGAGACGGGGGTTCAGTCCCTGGGTCAGAAGATCCCCTGGAATAGGAAATAGCAACTCCTTCCGGTATTCTTGCCTGGAGAATACAAGGAACAGAGGAGCCTGGCAGGTTACAGCCCATGGGTTTGCAAAGAATCAGACACAACTGAGTGACTGAGCATACATACACATATAAGGGCACATCATGCATGTAAATATACAATCATGTAAATACATAATTTCTATTAAATATATATTTATAACTATATGCTACATACATATGTAGCAGAAAGTCCTAACACTGTATAACTGGTAAGTTAAGATAATAAGCATTTCTTGAATATTAAATATATGGGCATATGTCTTTATGGAAACAGGGAAAGGAATTAAACAACATAGTCTAATAACAGGCAATTTACTAGGTGGATTTTTTTTAACTTTTTATTTTGTATTCGGGGAGAAGGAAATGGCAACCCACTCCAGTATTCTTGTCTGGAGAATCCCATAGACCGAGGAGCCTGGTGGGCTACAGTCCATGCGGTCGCAAAGAGTCGTACATGACTGAGCGACTTACTTCACTTCACTTCTATAGGCTCCAGGAGTTGGTGATGGACAGGGAGGCCTGGCATGCTGCAATTCATAGGGTCGCAAAGAGTCAGACATGACTGAGCGACTGAATTGAACTGAACTGATAGCCAATTAGCAATGCCATGACAGTTTCAGGTGAACAGCAAAGACTCAGCCATGCATATATCCACTCTCTTCTAAATTCCCCTCCCATTCAGGCTGCCACATAACACAGTAGAGTTCCATGTGCTAAACAGTAGGTCCTTGTTGGTTATCTGGGCATTTTTTAATTAAAAACTTTTTAAATATTAAAGATTGAGCAAAATGTATTTCCACATCTAAGACTTGGGATAGCAAATCCTGTTGAAATGTTCATGACTGATCCTACAACATTAATATAACAAAGTCAAGTAGGTTTAAAAGTACTCATTCACATCAGAGAACTTAAAGAAATAATCAAAATAAAACACTAGGATATAGAGTGTCTTCCACGTAATTATAAGCTGTCACCTCTTTGTAACCTTTCTTAAATCACATAATAGGCTTTTACAAAGTTTATAAAACTTGTGATTTTTTTAATCTCCTGAAATTTTCTTTCCACTTAAATGAAGGCTTTTGAGGTGAAACAAACATGGTTAAACACAATGTGTTCTTTTTGGATATATAGCTTTAATTTAATGTTATTGATAGTGATACTAATGAGCTCACCTATTAAATACAAATTTTAGCATCAACTCTTAATGATAAGCAACCCATTTTTACAGAGTTTAGAGATTTGACTCAAAAATTCAAAGGACTATTCCAAAATTACGTTTGTCTTATCTCATTTCTAGCAAACAACAGTCTCTGGATATTAAATGTCTATCATAAGAATGCCTGTCTCCTTGTTCCAAATTAACTTAAAAGTCATGCTCACTTCTTATGGAAGGCTATGTAAAAATGCAAGCTATTGTTGCTGTTTTATAGAAGTTTTTATTATAAAAGTTGATATTTTAAAACTGAATTTTTTTTCTGTCTATTTTAGCTACTGCAAAAGGGACTAGACAGACACCAGAGGGAGCTCAAGTTACCGAACCCTTTTCTCAGGAGCAAAGGTGACATCAGTTAGGGAATATGGAATCTGCATGTACAGCCTGCTATATTTAAAGTAGATAACCAACACGGACTTACTGTATAGTTATGGAATTGTCCTCAAGATTAGGTAGCATACTGGATACAAGGGGAGTTTGGGGCAGAATAGATACTTGTATATGGATGGCTCAGGCGCTTTTCTATGAAACTATGAAACCTGAAACTATGACAACATTGTTAATTCCCTCGACTCCAATATAAAATAAAAAAGTTAAAAATATAAAGTGATATCATTTGTCGTCCTATTTAGAAGCAGTACAGTTAATATTCAGAATCAACCCAACACACCTAAGAATAGAAGAAAAAGCAAATAGCTTAACTTACTGAGGTTTACATAACAAATATAAACTGCAACATAGACATTCACCATTTAATACTAAGAATTGTTTTAAATTACTTTATTTCTAATAGAATGCAAAACAACATGAGCAATTCTTAAACAACTTGGAATCTAGAGAGAGTGAAGGGTGAGGCGAGAGAGAATGTAGAATCCTGTAGGATTTGAAGTTCAGTGTGGTTGGGATGCAAGGTCTACCATGGCCTGGTTGTAAGAACATACAAATATGTTGTATTCACAGTCTGGCATTCTGCTTTATTATTTTATAGATGATGAAATTGCTCTCTAAGCTATTTTTCACTTCTGCCTCCTAACTTCTCAGATTTTATTTTTCCCCAAAAAAGAGTGCATGTAAAAGAAACAATATCTAGCACTAAGGCAATTCACCTTTTATTGGGGCCTTCAGCGATAACAAAATAGAGATTGCAATATTTCACCATGCTCATAATTTAGTGGTACAGAGGCACTTTGGAACAAGCACACCAGGCAAAAGACAAGGAGCTCCTGTGTTTGGGTTGATGTTGTGTGGTTATGGTTCAGATATCGGGAGCTGCAGTCTTTGAACAACAAAAAAGAATTTCTAAATTCCCTCTTACAGTTTCTTAAAATTGCTTATTGATTTAATGTTTTCAAAATAATTCAAATGTCACATCATATGAAAATAATATTCTATTTGTAGTGAATGTTTAATCCTCTCTGGCTTTGTTGTTTTTTATGTTTTTGTTTTGCTTTTTTTTTTTTTTGGTATGTTCTGTCAGAACAAATGGACAGTGTATTTCTTAATGGTGGAGAAAAAAGAAAAAAAAAAAAAAGACCTCTGGCTTATTTACAATTAATCTAGACATTAGGCTCTGAGAATCTCTTTTGGAAATCAATATTCCAAGTTCTTAAGTTTTAATTACTACTGTTAAATCCTCATTTAAAAATTATTTTGCAAATGATTTTTAAACTTCATACATTACTTGAATAGACCTTTCAAAAATCAATTTTGTGATATTTATAACGCATATTTCGATTCTTCATTTTCCATTCTGGTCTTTCAGCCCCTGATAAAATGTATCTTAATTATTGAAAGCCCCCTTTTACCTCCACCATTTTCCCCTTGTAATGTGGTTTCTTTCAATATTTTCTTCCTTAGCATCACTATTTTTCTCTTCCTTCTAAAATAAGTTTCGATAACAAAAGGAATGTATATACCAGCTACCACACTGGATATCATATTAAACCCAAGTGGTCACAATCTTGGGAATATTTTCATTTGTCTAATGTGTTGTGCTAAGTCACGTCCATTGTGTCCGACTCTTGGTGACCTTATGGACTGTAGCCCACCAGGCTTCTCTGTCCATAATATTCTCCAGGGAAGAATACGGGAGTGGATTGCCATGCCCTCCTCCAGGGGATCTTCCTGACCCAGGGATCAAACTCACTTCTTTTAACATCGCCTGCATTAGTATGCAGATTCTTTACCATTATCACCACCTGGGAAGCCCTCATTTCTCTAATCAGTTCACTTCAGTTGCTCAGTCATGTCCAACTCTTTGTGACCCCATGGACTGAAATACACCAGGCTTCCCTGCCCATCACCAACTCCCAGAGTTTACTCAAACTCATGTCCATCAAGTTGGTGATGCCATCCATCCAGCCATCTCATCCTCTGTCGTTCCCTTCTCCTCCCATCTTCAATCTTTCCCAGCATCAGGGCTTTTCCAGTGAGTCAGTTCTTCACATCAGGTGGCCAAAGTATTGGAGTTTCAGCTTCAACATCAGTCCTTCTAATGAATATTCCGGACTGATTTCCTTTAGGATGGACTGGTTTGATATCGTTGCTGTCCAAGAGACTCTCAAGAGTCTTCTCCAACACCACAGTTCAAAAGCATCAATTCTTTGGTATTCAGCTTTCTTTTTGAGCCAACTTTCAAATCCATACACGACCACTGGAAAAACCATAGGCTTGACTAGATGGACCTTTGTTGGCAAAGTAATGTCTCTGATTTTAAATATGCTGTCTAGGTTTGTCATAACTTCTCTTCCAAGGAGTAAGCATCTTTTGATTTTATGGCTGCAGCCACCATTTGTAGTGATTTTGGAGCCCAAAAGAAAAATGGGAAGAGGAGCTCTTTATACGTGAAGATGTTACTCCTTGACTCTATATGACATTTTATTGTGGACAAATATTTGTCTTTCTGGAAGAAGCAATACTTTATTAAAAAAATTGTACACTCACTATCAATATGTCTAGGATATATAAAAAATGTGTTGCTCTTCTCAGAATTAGTCATTTAGGAAACATTTACTTCTGTATTTTCAGAAAAAAAAAAAAAAAGAAAAATCACCCTGGCCCTTTTTTTTGCTAACAGATATGACACTATACAAATATTTTGCTTCTTTGTTAGGCTGATGGCAAGTGGCATGGCATTTATAAGCAAAGGAGATCATCATGTATGCTGGCAACACTCACTCTTACCCATGTGATCTGGATCCCATTTCTTAGACCCTCTTATTCTCAGTTTCTTATTCTCTGTTTTGTAAAATTCTACAAATGTTATGTATCTCATTAAAATGTGGTCAGAATACAATGAGTCATCCATATGAATCACCTAGTATACTATATTTATTAGCAGCCCCTCAAGTAAATTTGAGATATCTTTAAACTATTTTCCAAATTAATAACCTACGTATATTGGAAGTGAGTTTACACTTTCCTTAAGTTTTTCCTCTGGCATATGATATTGAACTTTTAACAAGGAAGATGTTAGATAGATAGATGATAGGTAGTCAGAAAATGGATACATAGATAATACATAGGTAAATAGGTAGGTAGATGATAGATTGATAGCTACTAGGCAGATAGAGGAATTACATTAAAATCAATGATATATCATAGAAGATATTATAATCAGTCAGAAACATGTTTTACATATCTCTCTCCCACAAAAAAAAAAAAATTCTCTTGCATATTTTTGTTTTTCCTTGGTAGTAAGGGAGGGCTTCCCAGGTGGCTCAGTGGTAAAAAATCCGCCTGGAATGCAGGAGAATTGGGTTCAATCCCTGTGTTGGGAAGATCCCCTGGAGGAGGGCATGGCAAACCACTCCAGGATTCTTGCCTGGAGAATCCCATGGACAGAGGAGCCTGGTGGGACTGCAATCCATAGGGTCACAAAGATTCAAACATGACTGAAGTGACTGAGCGTGCAGGCATACACTCAAGGGAACAAAGATGTCTTTGTAGCTAAATCCATTGGCGACATACATTTGATGTTGACTTGAACCCTGAGTTTCTATTAAGTATCTGTAACTAGAGTCCACTTATCATATCCCAGCCTCCACTGTCCTGGCTCCTCATCTCACTGTGTCTCACGGACAACAGTGTTGCCAGAATTCTGGAGTTTCTTTCTGTTATACTGAAGCTTGTGTTAGGGGTGTTGTTCAGCAAAAACAAAAACCCACAAGTGCCTCAAAAGAGTTTCCCTTTGTACTAAACTCCCTTTGAGTAGGAAACAAAAGCCCTCACGTGGGACTTTCATCACACAAAATCCACAGTGACATACTAGGTCCTAGCCCTGCTTTGAGCCTATTAGCACAGGTACCACATAACCAGTTTGACATATGAATATTCCTTTTTAGCTCAAAGCACTTCTCCCTCAAAATTCATCAGCATTTTCTGATAACTTGTTTGGGATTTAAAACTGCATCCATAAAATTCAGTGGAATTCTCAAAATCATATGTCACAAACTTGATAAAAAGGATTACTCAATCCTGTTGGCATGTTAATTTAAATACACAATGAATAAATATGTCCTTTAAGCATCCAGAGTGTTGCAAATATAACCTAAATTAAAAAAATCTTCATCTTTTAAAATGTGAGCTGGAAAGAATCCTAGGCACATAGTGGGTATGCAATAAATATAGAAAAATCACTGATACTAGTTGTAATGCTATGAAAAATCATACTTATTCACCATCACTCAGATACAAGAAAGCAGGAACAAAAATTTAATCTAATTTTTAAAATTTATTCAGATTCCACTTTTATTAACCACTGTACATACTTAGGAAAAGTTTCAAAGACTCTGAACTGTTTACATCAAGCTAGCAGTTAGCCAGTTAGCGTCTCCATAATTTGAATGAGATTTTGATAATACTCTGTATTTTTTAAATATTGTGGAAAAATTATTCGTACATTCCAACGATCTTTCAGAAGGTCTGACAAACTCGGAGTGAAGAGGCATTTCTCTGTCCTCATGACATTTGGGAGGTGCATTGGCTACATACTGATGTAGACAGAGCATTCAATTACGCGGAGGGAGCTGGGTACCCTCTGCATGGCCTGTGCTTTGGAGTCTTCTCAGCTCCTGTTCTTTCCATCATTCAGACAGAGCAGGTGGTTTCCATGGGCAGCGAAACCCTAGGGGAAGCAAGATCATTCAGTGACTGCTGATTCTATGAGCCACTGCAGTCCTCCATGATCTGAACTTCTGTGCTTCCTCTCAGGATAAAAATTCCATGCCTATTTACTCCTGAATTGGAGATGGCTTGTTTTCCAAAAAGATTCTCTTTTTTTTTTTTTTTAAATTTTTTCCACCTTGGAAAAGTTCAGCCAGCTTCTTATGTGTTGGTGAAAAAAAGCAACTCATTTGGATGCTATCATTACTCCTGAATTAACTGATATTTTAAGACTGTGAGTCATAATAGAATAAATAAATGAATTTTTTTCTTCTTAATTTATTTTGTGGGTTTTATTATGCTTTCTAATTTACCTGCATGGAATGGTTTGTCAAAAAAATAGCTAACTTGTTGAAACTAACACCCAGTGTAGCCAAATAAATAAATATTTATTTTTAAAAAATCAGCTAATTTATTTCTCCATGTAAAAGATAGAATTTATTTTCAATTGTTTTAACTGATAAACACTTACTCCAAAAGAGACTGTTCACTAAAATCTTGTTTATCAGAAGGCATGGGGCACAACCAGAACATATATAATCCAAGTGGTGAATAATATTAATATCTTTATTTTTAATTAAATTTAGCTTTTAATTTACAGTTTGAAGATATAGCCTAATTTAATTTAGCTTTTATTTATTTATGTCTTATAAAATGAAGCTATTTTTAATAGTTGTTATAAGATTTATAAACATTATGAAATTTTATGCCACATTTAATGTGTTAGACACATATCAGTTCAGTTCAATCACTCAGTCATGTCCGACTCTTTGTAACCTGTGAATATCAGCATGCCAGGCTTCCCTGTCCAAAACCAACTCCTGGTGCTTGTTCAAACTCATGTCTATCAAGTTGGTGATGCCATCCAACCATCTCATCCTCTGTCGTCCCCTTCTCCTCCTGCCTCAAATCTTGCTCAGCATCAGGGTCTTTCCCAGTGAGTCAATTCTTTGCATCAGGTGGCCAAAATATTGGAGCTTCAACTTCAGCATCAGTCCTTCCAATGAATATTCACTGTTGATTTTCTTTAGGATTGACTGATTTGATCTCCTTGCAGTCCAAGGAACTCTCGAGAGTCTTCTCCAACATCACAGTTCAAAAGCATCAATTCTTTAGCACTCAGCTTTCTTTATGGTCCAAATCTCACATCCATACATAACTACTGGAAAAACTGTAGCTTTGGCTATAAAGACCTTTGTTGGCAAAGTAATGTCATATATATACATATATATATATATATGTATATATATGCATTTATTTGCATCTTCTTGAAACATTTTCCAATAACATTACAACTTTTCTCAATCACTTTTTCTCCCTCCTATCCCAATAAAGAAAGCTTTACTCAATAATATTTTAACAATACTTTCTATGCTTCCCTATGCAACAACTTTAGTAGGAATATATATATATATATATATATATATATATATATATATATATATATACACTCAAACCTAAAAAACGAATGATGAAGGGGTTTCCCTGGCAGCTTAGTGGTGAAGAATCTACCTGCCAATGCAGGAGACTCAGGTTCAGTCCTTGACCTGGGAAGATCCCACATGCCTTGGAGCAACTAAGCCCATGCACCACAGCTATCAAGCCTGTGCTCTAGAGCGTGGGAGCTACAACTACTGAGCCCACCTACTGCAACTACTGAAGCCTGGGCGCCCTAGGGCCCATGCTCTGCAACAAGAAAAGCCACTGCAATGAGAAGGCCAAACACTGCCACAATCTAGAGAGTAGCAGGTTATATACTACATTTGTATCATTTCTATAATTATATATTCTATATAATACTTTATATAGGATATGTGTATTATAGTACCTTTGTTATATAGTTGTCTAGTGGCTTTGACTCCAATATTTTGGCCACTTCATGCGAAGAGTTGACTCATTGGAAAAGACCCTGATGTTAGGAGGGATTGGGGGCAGGAGGAGAAGGGGACGACAGAGGATGAGATGGCTGGATGGCATCACCGACTCAATGGACATGAGCTTGGATGAACTCCAGGAGTTGGTAATGGGCAGGGAGGCCTGGCATGTTGCGGTTCATGGGGTCACAAAGAGTCAGACATGACTGAGTGACTGAACTGAACTGAACTGAGTGGCTTTGAAGGAAATTTGAAACCATGTCAAATATTCATCCACAGGTTCTCTCAGCCATAGACATGTTTAGAATTCTTAGCTAATATTTAAAACTAAGTCCAAAATCTTCCAATACTAGTGACTGAACTTAATATGTTTCCCATTGAAGTGATTTCCACCTTAAAATGATGGGCCTGAACATAAATATGCTACATCTCTGGGGCTTCCTCTGAGGTTTTTTCATTCTACAATCCAGTGTTTGAAGCTGATGATGAGTGGTCACTTGATATATCTGGGAAATGCATGACTGAAAAAAATATATATGTCACTAGGTTAGAGAACATCAAAAATTGTGAAAAAGATGTAAAGGATTGAGTTTAACAAAAAATTGAATTTGCCATCGTTATCTTTATAAATACAATTCTGTGCCAATGAAATGGTCCAAGTTTTAAATCTAAAATGGAGTTTACATATTTCTTAGTATAATTTCTCTGTCATTTCATGATTACAGTGTGTGTACTGAGAACTTTAATTTTTTTCGGTTTCCAAACAAACATGCAAATAATTATACATGTTTCTCAAATGTCTCCTTTTCATAGAAATATGGAAAATTCAGTTTAAATTTAAGCATCACAGACTTTAGAAGAAAAATTAATGTGGAACAAATTTAAGTATATAGGGACATAATCCTTGATGATAAGCTTGAACTATGGGATAAATTAATAAAAAAAAAACTAAGAATGTTTAAAAAATTAAACTTTATCAAAAACATAGCCAATCATAGGACAAAAGCGAAGAGGATTTGCTGAAAAGAGTATGTGGATTGCAAAAATAATTTAAAAATGAAAACATTTTATTTTTTAAGAATTAAGTATGTGGTATGAGTTATGGCTGTCATCTATAGACTAAGGCTGAAGATCAACAGCATATAAGTAAACACAGGGAAAATTCTTAAAATAAAGACTCACACTGTGTTAAGTGTTGAGATTCATTAAAATGTAAAAGTTGAAAACACAACAGAAAATGCATAGGATAATGAAAATTTTAATGGTATCATTTGCCAAGAAAGTCATCCAAGATGAAAGGATTTTGCAAAAGTCTGGGTGTCCTTCCATGTGAGATAGCCTCTGTGTGAGGTTCAGATGGTAAACAGGATTATAAATTGAAAGACTGTTAGGTTTTGTGATGCTTAAGTCTGCTTTCTAAAATGTGCACCCAGATCTTATGGGAACCATGACATATCCTGAATTATACCTGTCAAAGATGCAATATCACCCTGGGTACCAAATTTTATTCACTGTGACGGGTGTCTGTTTAGACCCTGGAGTCATCCTCTGGTCATTAACTTTATGTAGATATCAGAGCTCCCATGCCTGTGGGATCTCAAGGACATATTATACTTTCATTCAGATCATCAGAGAGCTCAAAAATGCCATTGAAAATTAATCAGTGGTGACACCCAATAACTTAATAATTTATTTTGAAAATGATTTCACTCTGGGTAACACAGTGTAACCTTCTCTATTCTACCCTTTGGCCAAAAGCTTGGGGGTTCTTCAATGCATTAGCAGGAGAGGCTAAGGCAAGTGCCCTTCTGAAAATGTTCTCTGCCTGATAGTCAAGCAGGTCCCTATTCACATTGTGAAAACATGGAGGATGAGAACAGACCTGGGTGATTTAGGTTCAGGGAAGATTTCATGGCATGGAAAGGTTCACCTTTCCATCATTGGTTTCTCATGAAGAATTCACACATTTAAAGTTTTCAGAAATTTGTCAATTCTATGTTCATAAAGGCTTAGTAGCAATAATAATTGATTATACTCTCTGTGTTATGTATAAATTTATAAGAAACATTATGGCACTTCTCTCCCAGAATGTCTTTTTTTTTTTTTTTTCAATTTAAACAATGTCTTTTTTTTTTTTTTAATGTGTCTTTTTCTTTTTTTTAACTGCAGTGAATGTACTGCATATCTACAATGGCTAAATAACTGCCCAAGATTTTTGAATCTTAACTTTGTCAAACTGCATATCAACTATTCATATGTGTATAACAGGGTGTTATCAAAAGAGAGATTAAACACAATGCCCTTTTATAAGAGCGTTTAAAATGCCAGCTTCTCCTTAAAGTGTCTGAAGCTGGCTAGATTTAGGGAACAAGTAATTAAAATAATACTTAATTTATGGGGATACAGGTATTTTTTTAACTTTATGGTAGTTTCTGTGTTTTTATGTGGATTACTTATTGAATTGTCATAACAAATATTTAAAAGCAAGGACTGTTTTAATTTTCATTTTACATATGAGGAGTCTATGTCTTACAAGTATTGAATGTTTTGCACAGAGTCACACAGATATTAAATTGTGGAAGCAAGATTCTGTGGACTGTATTCTTCACTACAATTCCACAGTGTATAATAATAAAATTAACAGATGATTTCAGCACAAGTGAATGTCCATAATGGGCTCTCAGTCCAAGAAGAAGATCCCGTAGTTTCATGTTAACTGAACATCAATTAGTGAAGTGATTATCCCCATTAATACAAAACTTTATTTGCATAATCTAAAGAAGTTGAAGTTATACATACACAAACTTTAGCTTTTCTTTTTCTCTTATAAACAAAGATGTTAAACTTTTTATGATCATGTGAATTGCTTTTAAGTCAAACCAAGCTTTTACAAGTCAGGAAATTAAAATTCATGAGGAACAGCATTCACATGTTTAAAAGAAATTGTATTGTTGTTGTTCAGTTACTCAGTCATGTCCAACTCTTTGTGACCCCCTGGACTGCAGCACACCAGGCTTCCCTATCCTTCACCAACTCCCAGAGCTTGCTCAAATTCATGTCCATTGAGTTGGTGATGCCATTCAACCTTCTCTTCCTCTGTCGTCCCCTTTTCTGCCTGCCTTTAATCTTGTCCAGCATTGGGGTTTTTTCTAATGAGTCAATTCTTGGCATGACGTGGCCAAAGTATTGGAGCTTCAACTTCAGCATCAGTCTTTCTAATGAACATTCAGGATTGATTAGGATTGATTGGTTTGATCTCCTGGCAGACCAAGGGATTCTCAAGAGTCTTCTTTCACACCACAGTTTAAAGCATAAATTCTTAGGCTCTCGCCTTTCTTTTGGAGAAAACTCTTGAGAGTCCCTTGCACTGCAAGGAGATCCAACTAGTCCATTCTAAAGGAGATCAGTCCTGAGTATTCACTGGAAGGACTGATGTTGAAGCTGAAACTCCAATACTTTGGCCACCTGATGTGAAGAATTGACTCACTGAAAAAGACTCTGATACTGGGGGGGATTGGGGGTAGGAGGAGAAGGGGATGACAGAGAATGAGATGGCTGGATGGCATCACCGACTCGATGGACATGAGTTTGAGTGAACTCTGGGAATTGGTGATGGACAGGAAGGCCGGGTGTGCTGCGATTCATGGGGTCGCAGAGTCAGACACGATTGAGTGACTGAACTGAACTGAACAGCTTTCTTTATTGTCCAACGCTCACATCCATACATGACTACTGGAAAAACCATCACTTTAACTACATGGACCTTTGTCAGGAAAGTAATGTCTTTACCTTTTAATACACTGTCTAGATTTGTTGCAGATAAGTATTACATATACGAAGGCACAAATCTGAAGTCGCCATTGACTTTCTCCCTACTGTCTTCTCACTCATTATGAACTCAAACTCTGCAATTTTGCAGGCTGTGAACTAGGGGGCCTGGACCCTAGAATCTCCCCAGATATTCAAAGGTCTCTTGCTTGTAAACAATAAAGTTCAGTGTTGCAACGGGATGCTTAAAGAGATGCCAGGATTATAAATTGGGTGTTGGAATTGACATATACACCCTACCATATATAATCAATAAGAACCTACTGTATAGCACAGGGAACGCTACACAATACTCTGTAATGACCTATATCAAAAAAATCTTAATAAAAGGAGTGGCTATAGGTGACTGTGTGTGTTTATATATGTATATATACACACACAACTGATTCACTTTGCTGTATACCTGAAGCTAATACAGCATTGTAAATCAACTACTCACTTACAGTAAAAAAAGAGAGAACCCAAGATTGAGTATGCTCTTAGCCACAGCTACATATAACCTCAAATTTTGGATTTGCCTACAGTTCATATTGTCTTCCAGGTCTGGAGGAATGTGATCTTAGATCTTGCTCCTTCAGCACCATTCTTTAAGAATCAGATGAAACTGCGTGAGACCAGCATTCTGTCTGCCCTCACTGACTTGATGAACATGAGTTTGAGCAAGCTCCGGGAGTTGGTGATGGACAGGGAAACTTGGCGTGCTGCTGTCCATGGGGTCGCAAAGAGTGGGACACGACTGAGTGACCAAACTGAACCGAACTGAGACTAGCATTGATAAGTCCATTATCCTAGGTTGAACCAGACTCCATCAGGATGCCCTGTAAGCTAAGAGAATCACTTCCTCATGGCCCACCTCTTACTCAGTGAGGTCACAATAAGTTGCCATAGCTTATCATTTAGAAAGCTCCTTGCTTGAAGATTTTCTGGAGTTGCATTGTTAGTCGACCTCTCCTAATGAAAAAATAAAATACAGTTAAAATGCTGGTTAATTAGTATCTGACTTGGACATATAACAGGGCAAAATTTGATCTGTAATATATTAGCAGCTGTTTTGACTAATACATATGTATGTTAAGTTGGGAGTTACTGTTATTACCAAGCATCACTACTTAAGTCATAGAGTAAAATTTTGTACTCCAATGGACAATTATGCAGGGTTATACTTCTGAGTTATATTATTCTAGTCTTCTATTCTCTTTGAACTGTTTTACAACAGTAACTTGTAATTAATTGATTAATATGAAAATGCCCGACTGATAGTTCATTTTCTCCCACCATATAGAAAAATCCAACTTTGCCCCCATGCACATATTTATTTGAATATTCTTGATCTATAAATGGGTCTACCTTTTGTATTCTCTTTTGAATCAACATAACATTTCCTGGGCCCTTCATTAAATAAGTTAAATAAAATTCTTAAAAACTATTCATTCTTATATATTTTTCCTGAAATTATTCTGCCTTTTTCTGATATTATCAGTTTTTTGCCACTTTTTTTTAAATTGAAGAATAATTGCTTTACAGAATTTTGTGGTTTCCTGTCATACATCATCTTTTAACACAACTGACTGAAGGCCTCCTATGCTGTTTAACAACCCATATAAAAGGGCTTCTCAGGTGGCGCTAGTGGTAAAGAACCTACCTGCCAATGCAGGAGACACAAGAGACATGGGTTTGATCCTTGGGTCAGGGAGATCCTCGGGAGGAGGGCAAAGCAATACACTCCAGTATTCTTGCCTGGAGAATTCCATGGACAGAGGAGCCTGGTGGGCTACGGACAATAGGGTCAAAGAGTCAGACACGACAGAAGCGACTTAGTATGCATGCTCTCAAGCTATATAAAAAGTATATTTAAATGAAATAATACGCATGAAAATACTTTGCCAATTATGAAACCCTTTAAAAATAGAGTTATTACAATAAAGATTAGGAGATATAAGAATATATAATTGGAGAAACATCTAGTATTTTCAGTAGGAAGAAAATAAAACTGTTTATTTTTTGTCAGAATAAATTCAGATATTCTGAAAATAATAGGAAACGCTGATCAGAGTTGAGAAACCAGGACATTCAGAGAGTGATGAATTGTTTAAAGAAAATCAGCCTGGATCAAAGGAAGACAACAATACCTGACAAACCTGATAGTATTTGGCTTGATAAAATAATACAGTTGTCAGAGGAAATTGGGGACATAATTTTCCTACAGCACAAATCGTTCCCTAAATGACCAGACAGAAAACTAAATCTACAAGGTCAACCGTTATGGAAAGACATGGAAGACAGCTACTTGGATAAAAAACTGTCTTGAAGAATGAAGACAAATTACAACAAGAGAAGAAAAGCCTCAATATGGATAGAAGTGACAAGTGTGATGTATCAAAGGCCCACATTAGTTCCAGTTGTAGAAAGTCAGACAACAGTGATGCGAAAGACAGACTACTCAAGAAGGTAAACGGTATTCATTTGAAAAATGAAAACAAACAAACAAAAAAACCCTTGAGTCCAAAGTCAGGAATTTATTCCAGGATTAAAGTCACAAACTTTTAAAGCTTAGGCAAGACTGTGTTGGACATCATCAATGTAGTGACTTAAATGTTATTCATTGCGACAAGACTAGGGCAATTAAGCCACTGACAAGAAAAGAAAAGAATTTCAAATTCTTCAAAGTTACAACATGTTAAAAGGAAAAATTGCTTGTGTAGGTAGTGTCTGTGTGTGGTGTGATGTGCTTCTTTGAGCACATGTGCTCATGCACACATACAAGGAAATAATCTCTTTGCCTTTTCTAGTGTCCTTTACTTTTTCACCTAAACCAGAAGAGCTTGAAGCATGTCATCATCTCAAGTAGCAAGAAAAGTTGCCTATTTATTTTAGTTTATCAGACATATGAATAAAAAATAGTGCTGAAATCCTCATGAATGAAACAGTGAGCAGCCAAATAAAAATTGCTTGCAATATCAGTGTCTGGGATTTTGAAGAGGGAATTTCTGAGTATAGAAATGACTTTAGTTAGCTGCTTATCATTCTACTTCACACGGTTTGATAACTAAATGGTGAAGAGATAAGCTAAAACGAATAAAGAAAAATTTCTATTCTTCTCTTTCATAAGAAGGAGGAGGTGGAGGGTTAAAAAAAAAAACCTGTTAGGGAGAATATTCCACAATTCTTTCAAATGAACTTATTTCACTTTTCCAAGTTTAAGTTTAATAAATAAATATTATGGAAGTATAATGAAGCATGGAAGAAAAGACTTAAAGAATTGATATTTGATATTTAGCTGACTATACATGTAATGTCAGTTTCATGAGTTCTTGTATTTGTTTGTTTTCTTTAAAATGAAAGAAAAGGAAATGTTTACTGAGTGGCAGCCTTGTATTAGTCACTCCTCTAGCCGAAGAATTGATGCTTTTGAACTGTGGTGTTGGAGAAGACTCTTGAGAGTCCCTTGGACTGCAAGGAGATCCAACTGGTCCATTCTAAAGGAGATCAGTTCTGGGTGTTCATTGGAAGGACTGATGCTAAAGCTGAAACTCCAATACTTTGGCCACCTCACGTGACGAGTTGATTCATTGGAAAAGATTCTGATGTTGGGAGGGATTGGGAGCAGGAGGAAAAGGAGACGACAGAGGATGAGATGGTTGGAGTGCATCATCGACTCGATGGACATGAGTTTGAGTGAACTCCGGGAGTTGGTGATAGACAGGGAGGCCTGGCGTGCTGTGATCATAGGGTCGCAAAGAGTCAGACAACGACTGAGTGATTGAACTGAACTAGTCATTTTTTAAAAACCATAAGCCATCTCAGTTTTTAGAAAATACTATTGGTAACCCAGATTAAAATACATAGTGTATTTCATGCACATATAGAAAAATGAAGCCTATGATTTTTATATGTAATAATGTAAATATGTCTCACGTTTTTATTTTTATATAGCACACTGCACAATATACAATATCAATGAGTAGAAATTTATATGATTAAGATTTTAAAAACTAAGATTCTGTATGAGAATATTAAAGTTTTATTACCTGATAACTGAATGGAAATGATATATGTTGTGTGTTTTTTAACCTCTTTTTTTTCCTAACCAGACCAGCAGTGAGTATGCGAACTTCCTGCAGTGATAGAGATGTTATATAATTGGTGTTTTCCAATACTAGCCACTAGCCACACTTAGTTATTAAATACTTGAAAAGTAGCCAGTGCAGCTGAGGAACTGATTTTTACATTTTAGTTAATTTTCAAAATTTTAAATTTAAAATAACCACATGTAACTAGCAGCTACTATATTGCACAATACATGTCTAGACAATTGTATTTTTTCCCCAAGTTACGGATATATACAAATATATATGTGTATACATATCTGTTGGAGAAGAAAACGGCAACCCACTTCAGTATTCTTGCCTGGAAAACCCTACAAACGGAGGAGCTTGGTGGGCTACAGTCCACAGAGGCATAAAGAGTCGGACGCGACTGAGATTGAACACTCATACATATTTGTGCGTGCTTTTGTGCTAAGTTGCTTCAGCCATGTCCGACTCTTTGCGACCCTATGGATGGCAACCCTGCCAGGCTCCTTTGTCCATGGGATTCTCCAGGCAAGAATACTGGAGTGGGTTGCCATTTCCTCCCCCAGGGGATCTTTCCATCCCAGGGATGGAAACTGCATCTCGTACATCTCCTGAATTGCAAGTGGATTCTTTGTTGCTGAGCTACTGGGTATGTGTATATATATACATATATATATATACACACACATATATAATTTGTGCTTTGATAAAGCCATCCACATAGAGATGAGATAAACACCCATGGATACCTTCATGACATTCAGGAAGTGATTAGATTCTTAATATCTAGGTTATCAAAAACAATTTTACTCCCTATATACAAAGTCTCACGTTTTTTCTCATGCTAATTTCTTTAAAATGACAAATCATCTAAAAATGTTTATTAGTTCCTTTGATGAAATCTGTACACATGGAAACAAAAGGACATGACTTAAGCTTAAGTGAATGTAGAAAATATAAGAAAGGAAAGATCAAATCACTAAAGTTGTTAATATCACACTGTTTGCAAAGCTTGTTGTCTCTCTTCCTTCCATAGTTTAGCCCAACTTAAATTCATTGAATATATTCTAATGGATATCACCCTGCTTGTTTCTAGGCAGAGATACAAATATTAATGAGAAATACTTCCTTTCTAGTGTACTTATCCTGTAAAATGTACTTTAATCTTTCCTCTTGTTTTATTTCTAACTCAGTTTTACTGGTATTTAATTCTGGTGATAAAATATAGGATATGTGTAACTCAAAAAAAAATATAACTTCTCTTAAGATAGAGGGCACACACAGATGGTTCACGTAAACACTGGAAAATAAGTTAAGTGTGTAGAATATTTTTGGGTTTATTAAAAACTTTTATGTATCAGACTTGTTTTGAAACTCATAACTTAGTGAGTCAGGTAAAGCTTTAGCCAGTGAAAAAACTTAGACTCAAAGGAATTAACTGATGATTGGCTAAGCAAGGGCTTGAACTCCCTTGTCCTGATTTTTAAATCTAGGATTCATTTCACTGCACAGAAAATAGCTAACCCAGAAGTTATAGCACTATCACTACACTAGAGGGCCTTTGTTAGAATGATGTTGAATTATTGCACACTGACCTCAAAGGCACTTGACAATATTGAGATAAACTGTGCCATGTGAAAATAAATATTAATGATTCTAATGGAAAATGCATTTTTAAAATCAATGAAGATTAGCTTTATGGGATGACCTGGAGGTTCTAGACATTTACAAGTCCCCAAAGACTTGTTTTAAAACATTATCTCTAAATATTATGTATAAATCACCATACATATGCTTTCAGGTTGACTTGAATGATTTTAAGATGGTGTAACTTATTCACAATAAATATGAATATTTTCAATAAAAGTATTTGAGTAAACAAAATTAAGTCTAGGGAGCTAATCCTCTGGTTTATGGGTTCAAGGAAAGCTCCAGTGTGTTAAGGAAAACATTATCAGGACCAGAAGTCAGAGAGATGGTAATTTTCTGTGAATCTGAGCTCTTGTTTCACTAGCACAAACATAAGGAATTTGCACAGAGAAGCGTTTCTCAAAGCATGTTGTGTAGTACAGTAACATTTAGGCCAAAGAATTGATGTCTTTGAACTGCGGTGCTGGGGAAGACTCTAGAAAGTCCCTCTGACAATAAGGAGATCAAATCAGTCAATCTTAGGGATACTTAAGAATACTTGTTGGAAGGACTGATGCTGAAGTAGAAGCTCCAGCATTTTGGTCATCTGATGATATCAGTAAACTCATTGGAAAAGTCCCTGATGCTGGGAAATATAGAGGACAGAAGGAGAAAAGGGCATCAGATGATGAGATAGCTGGATGGCATGACTAATGCAATGGGCATGAACTTGAGCAGACTTTGGGAAATGGTGAGGTACAGGGGGGCCTGGCGTGCTGCAGTCTATGCGGTTGATGAGTCAGACATGACTGGGCAACTGAATAACAACAACATTTAGATTGTTGATTATTTTTTTATTAAAAAAATACTATAATAACCATGGGGTCATATCAATTTGAATGGT
Organism: Ovis aries; assembly: GCF_016772045.2. Classification (NCBI taxonomy): domain Eukaryota; kingdom Metazoa; phylum Chordata; class Mammalia; order Artiodactyla; family Bovidae; genus Ovis; species Ovis aries. Next base: position 136,698,477 of record NC_056054.1, read on the forward strand.
ATCACTTACTTAAGGATATCTTTGATCCCTTAAAATGTTAATGCAAATGACAGAGATGTCAAAGTAAACCACAGGATATATGTTACTCTGGTTAAAGCAGATATTGTTCAGAAAAAATATCACAATAGGGGGAAAGAGACCTCAACATTGAACTAAGCTGCAATCCCAATTCAACATGAACAAATAGAAATTTATAATCAAGAAGCAGGGTTTGGGTCAGTGGATGGACGACTTACTAAGAAGAAACTTCAAGGGTAAGGAGAGATTCGGACTTCCCTCATAGCTTTGTTGGTAAAGAATCTGCCTGCAGTATAGGAGGAAAAGAATAGAATAGGAGAGACTTGAGATTTCTTCAAGAAAATTAGATATATCAAGGGAATATTTCATGCAAAGATGGGCACAAATAAAGGACCTAACAGAAGCAGAAGATATTAAGAAGAGGTGGCATGAATCCACCACGTGGTGGATTCATGTCAATGTATGGCAAAACCAATACAGTATTATAAAGTAAAAATAAAAAGTAAAAAAAAAAAAAAAAAACAAAAAAACAAAGTGAAGGGAATAATAAACTCCCAGCACCCACCTTCAAAAAAAAAAATAAATAAAAATAAAAACTGACTTAAAAAAAAAAAAGAAGAGTTGGCAAGAATACACAGAAGAACTATACGAAAACGGTCTTCACGACCTAGATGATCATGATGGTGTGATCACTCACCTGGAGCCAGACATCCTGGAATGTGAAGTCAAGTGGGCCTTAGGAAGCATCACTACAAAGAAAGCTAGTGGAGGTGATGGAATTCCAGTTGAGCTGTTTCAAATCCTTAAAGATACTGCTGCTAAAGTCCTGTACACAATATGCCAGCAAATTTGGAAAACTCAGCAGTGGCCACAGGACTGAAAGAGGTCAGCTTTCATTCCAATACCAAAGAAAGGCAATGCCAAAGAATGCCCAAACTACTGCACAATTGCACTCATCTCAAACAATAGCAAAGTAATGCTCAAAATTCTCCAAGCCAGGCTTCAATAGTGCGTGAACAGTGAATTTCCAGGTGTTCAAGCTGGATTTAGAAAAGGCAGAGGAACCAGAGAGCACATTGCCAACATCCACTGGGTCATCAAAATAGCAAGAGAGTTCCAGAAAAGATCTATTTCTGCTTTATTGACTACACCAAAGCCTTTGACTGTGTGGGTCATGACAGACTGTGGAAATTTCTTCGAGATGGGAATACCAGACCACCTGACTTGCCTCTTGATAAATCCGTATGCAGGTCAGGAAGCAACAGTTACAACTGGACATGGAGCAACAGACTGGTTCCAAATTGGGAAAGGAATATGTCAAGGCTGTATATTGTCACCCTGCTTATTTAACTTATATGCAAAGTACATCATGAGAAATGCTGGGCTGGATGAAGCAGAAGCTGGAATCCAAATTGCTGGGAGAAATATCAATAACCTCAGATATGCAGATGACATTCACCCTTATGACCGAAAGCAAAAAAGAACTAAAGAGCCTCTTGATGAAAGTGAAAGAGGAGAGTGAAAAAACAGGCTTAAGACTCAACATTCAGAAAACTAAGATCATGGCATCCGGTCCCATCACTTCACGGCAAATAGCTGGGGAAACAGTGGAAACAGTGACAAATTTTATTTTGGGGGGATCCAAAATCACTGCAGATGGTGACTGCAGCCATGAAATTAAAAGATGCTTGCTCCTTGGAAAAAAAAATATGAGCAACCTAGACAGCATATTAAAATACACAGACATTACTTTGCCAACAAAGATTGGTCTAGTCAAGGCTATGGTTTTTCCAGTAGTGATGTATGGATGTGAGAGTTGGACTATAAGGAAAGCTGAGTGTCGAAGAATTGATGCTGTGTGTTGGAGAAGACTCTTGAGAGTCCATAGAACTCAAGGAGATCCAACCAGTCCATCCTAAAGGAAATCAGTCCTCATTATTCATTGGAAGGACTGATGCTGAAGCTGAAACTCCAGGACTTTGGCCATCTGATGAGAAGAACTGACTCATTTGAAAAGACCCTGATGCTGGGAAATATTGAAGGTGGGAAGAGAAGGGGATGACAGAGGATGAGATGAGATGATTGGATGGCATCATCGACTTGATGAACATGAGTATGAGAAAGCTCCGTAGTCATTGATGGTCAGGGAAGCCTGGCAAGCTGCAGTCTATGGGGTCACAAAGCGTTGGACAAGCTGAATGACTGAACTGAACTGAACCTGCACATCTACAGGGATAACATCTTACTCTTCATCTGTTATTAAATACACATTTCCTTGTGACAAATTTAAATGTATCTAGAAAGTTACTAAAGGAAAATCCTTTGTGGCAAGAAATGCTAACTCACATATTTTATTATATGTAAAAGTTCAAGCAATTTAGTTTTTTGTTTGTTTCTCTAAAATAACAAAATACAAGTAGGCTTACAGATTATGAAAAATGCAAACTTGTAGGACTGGATGCAAATCCTACCTTCAAATTCCAGGGGTTTCCAGGAACTGAGGAAATAAGACCTATATTGTGAGAGGAATTCTATTTTTTTTCAACACTTCATTTTTCTAGAGAGAATAAAAATTTCTTGTCCCAAGTTAACTAATATTTAGAACAAATAAAGAGAATTCATATAGGTTAAAAATTAGGACGATTAGTGAAACAGGTGCTGCAGGTACAAGTTAGTATGCTGCTGCTGCTGCTGCTGTTGCTGCTGCTGCTAAGTTGCTTCAGTCGTGTCCGACTCTGTGTGACCCCATACATGGCAGCCCACCAGGCTCCCCCGTCTCTGGGATGCTTCAGGCAAGAACACTGGAGTGGGTTGCCATGTCCTTCTCCAATGCATGAAAGTGGAAAGTGAAAAGTGAAAGTGAAGATGCTCAGTTGTGTCCGACTCTTAGTGACTCCATAAACTGCAGCCTACCAGGCTCCTCCATCCATGGGATTTTCCAAAATAGAGTACTAGGGTGGGTTGCCATTGCCGTCTCCACAAGTCAGTATGAATCTGCAGAATTTCCTAACATTTATTAGCACTGGTAATGTCATTGATCATGTGATGGGAATAATATCTCTTGCTAATATGTGAGCTGACCAAATGTCATTTTCATGGAACAACAAAAAATCTGTGTAGTTTTATTTAAAGCATGAAAACAGAAACTTTTTTTTCATGTCTTTTATGATGACATATGTGAAGTTTTGCTTGCCAGTCTTTATGTTGTGCATATACAGAAGAGTAGATAATGTAGTAGGGAAGAATGAATAAAAGAGAGGGTTTATGTAAAAATAAATCTTTACCAGGATACTTACTAGTTATCTTTATTTAAAAAAAAAATCAGTGTAAGCTTTGGTCTCACAAAATAAATTTTGCAATGCCACTGATATATTATAGATTTTAATTGCCATTTTGACTATAATGGTTTTGTCTTAGAGGAGTTATAAGAAAATGAGGCAATTCCTGTAAAAAGGAAATAAATTGAATTTTTGAAGCATGATCATTTTTTCAAGTTGAAAGAGACTGAAGCTTTCCATGTAAATGTGTTGGCAAAATTTTCATCATCCTTATGGTCTTTGTGGTCTTTTCAAATTTAACTAATAAGTGAATCAATGTCATGTGAAAATAAATTGAATTCTCTTTCATAGTCAGTGTAAGCTTCAATATTTTCACTATAAGATACTGTTTATCACTTTGCCGTGGGAAGCCGTTTATAATTTGTAAAGGAATAAGAAAATGACTTTTACTAATTCACTTATTATTCCAGTAACAGATACACTATCATACTTTTAGCATAATAAAGTTTCAAAGTACAAACTTAATTTTTAAGGAAAGGTCTTAAGGAATATTATATTACCTGAATGTTTAAGGCAACTTTTCTATATACTTATAACAAGAGCAAGAGAGATAATTCTCAGACTCAGGGACTAAAAATGAGAAATAAAATTAGAACCTGACACAAAGGCAAATACAATCAAGTTTTAAGGTAAAAAGAATTTGAATATTGAATCATTTTTATTTCAGCTTGTTGGGAAAGTCAGCTACAAACCTCACTCTGGCAGATATTGTGAGATCCTACAATTATTAGTAATGATTGCATGGTCTGTAGCTACTTTTTTATTAAAAAAAAAAACTTTAAAAAAAAAGCTACATAAAATATCATAATACAAAGAGTCAATTTTCCAATAAAAATTTATGGAAAATAAACATCTACCACCACCACAACTATTAAAGAGAGCATCTCTCTGCTATTCTTGCATTGCAAAATTTGGAATCTCCACTGTAGATAAGGTAAGGATGATCACTCATGTAATTTAAACAAGATAAGCTCACTCTGACCAGTAAGACATATGCAATCAGAAATTTACAATATTTGATTGAAGTACATACTGTATGTGAATTAATTATTTTAAAGGAATAGGAAAATTGTTCCAATTGAAAACACTACTGGCTAAATCAATAGGAATGGCAAATATTTCACTAAATAAGAAGTATTCAATACTGATGGGTGTTAAGAACAATAACTTGAACAAAGGAAAGTAAGAAACTATTTTGGGGAGCTCAGAATTTATAAGACACCAAGAAATGAAGGTAAGAATTTTAAAATATTTATTATTTACTTATCTAGATCTTTTTAGCTAATTTTAAACTTCAGAAGCTAATTAGATGTTTGCTATACTTGGGTTTCAAAAGAAATACATTTCTTGGGCCTTATTCTTTGTCTGTCTTTGCATCTTTTTCTGACAATGATTTTTCTAGTAAAAATAACTGTTTCTCTTCCAAGCTTCTGGAAGAGGAAAGTTTGATCTGTGATCACTGATTTTGAACAGTAATCATTAAATGTAAAAGCACTTGTGAACTGAAAAAAATGTCCTGGAAACAAAATTATATTAAAAACATAAATGATCAATTAATGGAATAAAATCATTGGCTAATTTTCAGAGAGAATTATCTTGTACAAGTAATAATAAATCAGGAATACATGTTGTAATCATTAGTTTCATTATCAGAATTTTTAAATATCTCTATAAACTAACTAGTTTGTAAAGAAAAATGGAAAAAATACTATTTTAGTACAAAAGAATGAAGGAAGAAGATTAAGAAGAATAGAGATGAGTTAAAAAATAGAAAAGAAGGCATAAATGCCAAATATGTCATTAATTTATAAGCTAAATGTGAATCACTCAGAATAAAGGTCCAAGATGATCAGACCTGATTAAAAATTAATATACCCACAAGTTTACAAGTGCTTCATATCTAATGAAGTACATAGAACTATTTAAGTAAAAGGGTGGAAAATGATTTATTATGGAAAATGACTTATTATGGAAAATGATATACTCTAATCAACTTTGTATCTGTATGTAAACAAGGTACTATAAAGACCAAGAGGTGCTTATTTCAGCTAAAAAAAGTGTTTAACATATAAAGATCAATACTCTTTCTTTAATAATATCACCCCAACAGGTACAGAAAATCTATAAGAAAATTCAACACACATTCATGATACAAATTCTTAGTAAACTAAGGATAGAAGGAACTTCCCCTAACTTGTTAAGGGTACACACACACACACACACACACAAACTATTTCCTTTTTCCTAAAATTACTTGGTGGATTTAGATCCAAATGTAAACAAAAGTTTTTGAGAATATAGAAAAAAGTCTATGAGAAAACTTTTTCTGATATTCAATAAGCAGTGCGTGCTAAGTTGCTTCAGTCATGTCTGACCCTCTGCGACCCTATGGACTGTAACCCACCAGGCTCCTCTGTCCACGGGATTCTTCAGGCAAGAATACTGGAGTGAGTTGCCATTTCCTTCTCTAGGAGATCTTCTCTACCCAAGGACTGAACCTGCATCACTTAGGTTTCCTGCTTTGGCAAGCAGATCCTTTACCACTAGTGCCACCTGGAAATCTTCAATAGGCAGAGGACATTTAAATAAAAAATACACTAGGGTACATGTGTCTCTTTCAATTCTGGTTTCCTCGGTGTGTATGCCCAGCAGTGGGATTGCTGGGTCATAAGGCAGTTCTATTTGCAATTTTTAAGGAATCTCCACACTGTTCTCCATAGTGGCTGTACTAGTTTGCATTCCCACCAACAGTGTAGGAGGGTTCCCTTTTCTCCACACCCTCTCCAGCATTTATTGCTTGTAGACTTTTAGATTGCAGCCATTCTGACTGGCATGGAATGGTACCTCATTGTGGTTTTGATTTGCATTTCTCTGATAATCAGTGATGTTGAGCATCTTTTCTGTGGCAGATTCCTGTTGATGTATGGCAAAACCAATATAATATTGTAAAGTAATTAACCTCCAATTAAAATAAATAAATTTATATTAAAAAATAAAAATAAAAAGCACAAAGTGATAAATTTGAAATAAACAGGGAAAGTGCTTGCATTAAAATTTTGTCAACTTAAGGTTACTCAAAAGTCAACTTTCAAAGAGTGAAAATGAAAGCCATTTAGTGAGAGAAGGTATTCACAATACATATATACAATATATGTATGAAAGTGAAAGTGAAGTTGCTCAGGTGTGTCCGACTCTTTGCGACCCCATGGACTGTAGCCTACCAGGCTCCTCTGTCCATAGGATTTTCCAGGCAATAATACTGGAGTGGATTGCCATTTCCTTCTCCAGGAGATCTTCCCAACCCAAGGATCGAACCCAGGTCTCCTGCATTGTAGACAGACGCTTTACCATCTGAGCCACCAGGGAAGCCATACACACAATATATATGTATGCACATATACAATATAGGTGCATATCCCATACAATAGTGTACATATCCAAAATGCATGAAGAACTCCAACAAGTCAATGAGGAAGATGCCTTAAGAATTTGTACTCCTTTTTAGAAAATTGTTTGCCATCACCTACTAAAGCAACATTAAAATGTGCAAATTTTATGTTCCAACAGTTTCACTCCCAGATAAACACCAGAAATGCACTTATGTTCACAAAAGACATGTAAAATAAAATTATTGCCTAGCAACCCAATATTGGGAGGAACCCAAAATTCTCAGTTGTCAATTGGATCAATTGTTGGGTAGTCATACAATGAAATACAATAAAGCAGTGAGAATGCATGCAAGATTGCCATGTGGAAATAAATGAATTTTCTCAATATAATGTTGAATGAACTAAGCTTAACCTGAAAAGTATACAATGAATAACTTTAATTATATAAAGTTAAAAATATGCAAAATTCCTGTCTGGTATTAATCAGGAGCATTATCTTGTGTATCAGAGTGTAGTGGTGGGACAGGGACATGGAGAATGTTCCTGTAATTCTGGAAATGTGCTGTTTGATGTGACTGGTTGTTACATGGGTGTGGGATTAGAGTTCTGTTTCTGTGTAATAAATTCCCAAAAGCTTAGTGGCTTAAAACAAGATAGATTTGTTATCACAGTGTCTGTGGTTCAGGAGTCCAGGCATGGCTCAGCTGGGTCCACATTCAAGGTCTTGCAAGGCTGCAGTCTAGGTGGGAGGGGGCTGTGCTCCTTCCCTGAGAGTTCATGGTCCTCTTCCTTGGTAATATGGATGTTGGCAGCACTCAGTTCCTTGGAGAAAGAGTACTGAGTCTTTGCTTTCTTGTTGGCTGTTTGCTGGGGGCTGTTTTTAGCTCCTAGAGGCTGTCTGCAGGTCTTCCATAAACCCTGTCACTATGTGATTGACTTTTGAAGCAGTAGGAAAATGGCAACCCACTCCAGTGATCTTGCTTGGCGAATCCCAGGGATGGAGGAGCCTGGTAGGCTGCCATCTATGGGGTCGCACAGAGTCGGACATGACTGAAGAGATTTAGCAGCAGCAGCAGCAGGAAAATCTCTCTGACTTCAAGTCTCTCCCTTAAGGAAAGGTCTGGAACTTTTATGAAGAGTCATTTGTTTAGGTAACTTTACCTAGATAATCTTCTGGATGAACTCAAAGTAAACTTTTTTGGGATTTAGTAACATCAGTTTTGACACATTACAGTGACTTAAATAAAGGAGTGGATCTCATCAAATTCACAAGTTTTGCTCACACTCAAGGGGTGGAAATTATCAATACAACTACATTCACTAGAAGTGGGGAATTTTTGAATCCATTTTTTATTCTTTCCATAGATGTGTTCACTGTGAAAATTCATCAAGTTGTATGTTTATGATATATGTTGTTCAGTCACTAAGTCATGCCCAACTCTGTAATCCCATGAACTGTAGCCTGGCAGGTTCCACAGTTCATGGGATTTCCCAGGCAAGAATATTGGACTGGGTTGCCATTTTCTTCTTCAGAGGATCTTCCCGACCCAGGAATCAAACCTGCATCTACAGCACTGGCAGGTGAATTCTTTATCACTGAGCCACTAAGGAAATCCTAATATATGCACATTTTTGTCTACATTTTTACCTTAAAGATACAAAAATAAGATAAAAAGGAAATGTACTAGTTGAGCAAGGTAGAAGATGAAGATAAAGAATAAAACAAATGTCAAAGGATAACTGTAGTTATATATTCATAGAATATATTACTTATATATTCATCAAGAGATATTAAAATACGATGCTGTGAAAGTGCTGCACTGAATATGCCAGCAAATTTGAAAAACTCAACAGTGGCCACAGGACTGAAAAAGGTCAGATTTCATTCCTATACCAAAGAAAGGCAATGCCAAAGAATGCTCAAACTACTGCACAATTGAACTCATCTCACACGCTAGTAAAGTAATGCTCAAAATTCTCCAAGCCAGGGTTCAAAAGTACATGAACCGTGAACTTCCAGATATTCAAGCTGGATTTAGAAAAGACAGTGGAACCAGAGATCAAATTGCCAGCATCCACTGGATCATCGATAAAGCAAGAGAGTTCCAGAAAATCATCTACTTCTGCTTTATTGACTACACCAAAGCTTTTGACTGTGTAGATCATGACAAATTGGAAAATTCTTCAAGAGATGGGAATACCAGACCACCTGACTTGCCTCTTGAGAAATCCTTTAGTAGGTCACGAAGCAACAGTTACAACTAGACATGGAGCAATAGACTGGTTCCAAATTGGGAAAGGAGTATGTCAAGGCTGTATATTGTCTCCCTGCTGATTTAACTTATATGCAGTGTATACCATGAGAAACGCTGGGCTGGATGAAGTACAATCTGGAATCAAGATTGCTGGGAGAATATCAATAACCTGATATGCAGATGACATTCACCATTATGGCAGAAAGTGAAAAAAAAAAAAACAAAAACCTAAAGAGCCTCTTGATGAAAGTGAAAGAGGAGAGTGAAAAAGCTGGCTTAAAACTCAACATTCAGAAAACTAAGATCATGGCATTGGGTCCCATCACTTCATGACAAATAGCTGGGGAAACAGAGGAAACAGTGACAGACTTTATTTTTGGAGGTTCCAAAATCACTGCAGATGGTGACTGCAGCTATGAAATTAAAAGATGCTTGCTCCTTGGAAGAAAATCTATGAGCAACCTAGACAGCATATTAAAAACAGAAACATTACTTTGCAAACAAAGTTTCATCTAGTCTAAGCGATGGTTTTTCCAGTAGTGATGCATGGATGTGAGAGTTGGACTATAAAGAAAGCTGAGCACTGAAAAATTGATGCTTTTGAACTGTGGTGTTGGAGAATACTCTTGCCAGTCCCTTTGACAGCAAGGAGATCCAAGCAGTCCATCCTGAAGGAAATCAGTCCTGAATATTCATTGGAAGGACCGATGTTGAAGCTAAAACACCAATACTTTGGCTACTTGATGTGAAGAACTGATTCATTTGAAAAGACCCTGATGCTGGGAAAAATTGAAGGCCAAAGGAGACGGGGACGACAGAGGATGAGATGGCTGGATGGCATCATTGACTCAACGAACATGAGTTTGAGTATACTCCGCGAGTTGGTGATGGACAGGGAGGTCTACCGTGGCGGTTCACGTGGATACAAATAGTTGGACATGACTGAGTGACTGAACTGAAATTAACTGAAGAAACATTACATAGTAGATGCTAAAATGTGGTGACCAAATTTTGAGAGAATTTTTTAACAGTCAGAATTATACTGATTGCTTTCTTTTAAAATAGAAAGCAATCTCAGTTCAAGAGGGGAAAAAAATGTACAAGAATGCATATACATATATTTGAATGAGCAGATATTAACCACTGATTATTCTCAAAGGAAACAAAAGAGTAGGAAGACTCAAAACAGCAAATTGGAAACAACTGGAAAGAGTTCCCCAGAGAACCTAGTTAAACTGGGGTTTCAAGAAAAGACATTTAATTTGTCTGAAATGATTCACTGATAGTCCTCCCAATGACAGATTTAGTGAGATGTTGAAAGAATAAACTGATTTGAAAGAACTTTCATAGGTAATGTCTGGAAAGGCAGATGGAAATTTAGAAAGTAGTTCATAATTCTATTTTAAAATGCCAAAGTTCTTTTGTACCATTTTTTTAGATTCCACATATAAGGGATATTATATCATATTTGTCTTTCTCTTTCTGATTCACTTCACTATGTACGACAATCTCTAGGTCCATCCACATCTCTGTAGATGGCACTATCTCATTCCTTTGTAATGCTGAGTAATATTCCATTGTAAATATGCACCACATTTTTTTATTCATATTTGCAAGGCCGAAATATAATCACAAATGTAGAAAACTAACTTACAATTACCAAGGTGGAAGCGAGAGTGGGTGGAATTGGGAGATTGGGATTGACATATATTCATTACTATATATAAAATAGATAACTAATGGGAATCTACTGTATATCACAGGGAGATAAATCCTCTATGGTGAGATAAGTGAGAAGGAAATTAAAAAGGGAGTGGATATATGTGTACATAAAATTGATTCATTGTGCTGTATAGCAGAAACAGAGCGTTGTAAAGCAACAATGCCGCAATAAAAATTTTAAAGGGAAAAACACAAAAATTAGAAGAAATTACATTTAGTTTTCTTGAAAAATTACAAATAAACTCTTTACTCTTTAAGCTAGTGATCCTGATTGTTGCCAATTGAATTCATGAATGAAAGTATATCATTTCACTCAATGTATAATAAATAATCTATATATACTATCTATAAAAATGCAAAAGTTAAAAAAATGGAAAAAAAAACAAAAAGAAAAAACCTCTAACAACTGAAAAGTGACAACTTAAACTATGGCATACCTGTAGAATGAAATACTATATAGTAAATTTTGGAAATAATACTTTTGCAGTCATATGTTATCATAGAAAGAGAGATAGTAGACATCTATAGATTTAAGAATTTTAATCAAGAAAAAAGATAAATTCCACACAATAAAAGGGAAACATTTTTATTTTCTATTTCTATTTTTTTGATATTTTAAAACCATCAGTATCATTTGAGGGAGAAAGAAATAACTGTATAAAACAGAAAACTTCATGCATGCTAGGATAAATTGTACAATCCTTAGAAATTGAGAAAAGAGAACAAAAAGTGAATCAGAGAATAGGCTGAACACCCATTGTCAATAACCAACAAGGACATTACTCTGGTCTTCAGCAAAGAAAAGGGTAAGAATAGGTCTCCAGTCCATCATTTAGTTATTGAGACTATGTCTATTAACATTTAAATTTATTTGCATGTCCAATAGGAAAAATTCTTTCAATTTCTAGCTATTTTTAAACTTGAAAATGCTTCCTTCATAAATATCTGGACTCTGTCTCTCGCCAGCCCTAACAAGTGAGAAAAGTGAAGCAATCTTTTGGACACTTGTGTTTTTAAATGACATTTTCCAAATTGTACAAATTAATTAAAAATATTTCAACATATTTTATGCCATTTTATACCTTACATGTTTGTGCATTGTGACAATTTAGATCATATTGCTATTTCTTGAAAGTGATTCTGTCTTTAATATTTTAATAGAAGAATAGACCATTGTCATTTTAATTTTCTACTTTCATCTTCCTTCCTAATATTAGGGTCACATTCCCACAAATTCTGTTATCTCAGCACCCTGCACGTATGATGAATCCACTGTTCACAAAGGGATTTCTCACAATGTCTCAAAGGAGGGCTTAACCATTCCTTTGAAAGATAATGCAGTCAAAGATTATTTTTCACTTTTCCTGAGCTTTATTTTATTTCCCTTCCTCTTGCTATGAAGCATTGCAGATGAAATGAATCTGCATATGTAAAATGTCAGATGCAGAATTCTGCTTAAATTAGTAGTGATATTGTGGACTGAAGGAGAAGTGTGGTTCTCAGTATATGGATAAAAGTGATTAATTATCTAGCTAATCAAGGGATGTATTAAAGTCTGCATAAGCTTAAATCTGTTTGGGAATTGCTGTAGCTTTTGATACTTTTGCATACATAAGTATTAAAAATAAGGAACTTTCATCAAATCCCTATCATTTAATAGGCATCAGGAAATAGAAAAGTGAATAAAGACCCATCAGAAAATTTAACTCAAACTGAAACAGCTTAAGTCAGCATAATCATAGATATTTTTTTAATTTGCTAAAAATAATGATTTTCATGGAGCCAATTCTTTTTGCAGGAAGAAACAGTTCAAACAGATAAGTAGGATTTCTTCTTCTTCTTCTTCTTCTTCTTCTTCTTTTTTTTTTTTTAGCTCAAATCAACTCAAGAATTAAATAGGAACTGACTAAAATCAAAATGATGCTTCTTTCCTCAAATCAGAACCATTTGATTGATTAGGGACAGGCAATATGTTATAAAATCTTTCATCTTTATGTCACTACACTATCAAGATTAGTCATGACTAAATGTTGTTTTCCTCTTTTTCTTTGCATTGATCACTGAGGAAGTCTTACTTAACTCTCCTTGCTATTCGTTGGAACTCTGCATTCAAATGGGTATATCTTTCCTTGTCTCCTTTGCCTTTAGCTTCTCTTCTTTTCTCAGCTATTCATAAGGCCTCCTCAGGCAACCATTTTGCATTTTTGCATTTCTTTTTCTTGGGGATGATCTTGATCACTGTCTCCTGTACAATTTCACAAACCTCCTTCCATAGTTCTTCAGGCACTCTGTCTATCAGATCTAATCCCTGGAATCTATTTGTCACTTCCACTGTATAATCATAAAGATTTGATTTAGGTCATACCTGAATAGTCTAGTGGTTTTCCATACTTTCTTCAATTTAAGTAATAAGGAGTTCATGATCTGACCCACAATCAGCTCCCAGTCTTGTTTTTGCTGACCGTATAGAGTTTCTCTATCTTTAGCTGCAATGAATATAATCATTCTGATCTCATTATTGACCATCTGGTGATGTCCATGTGTAGAGTCTTCTCTTGTGTTGTTGGAAGAGAGTGTTTTCTATGACCAGTGCATTCTCTTGGCAGAACTCTGTTAGCCTTTGCCCTGTTTCATTTTGTACTCCAAAGCCAAATTTGCTTGTTACTCCAGGAATCTCTTGACTTCCTACTTTTGCATTCCAGTTCCCTATGATGAAAAAGACATCTTTTGGGGGTGTTAGTTCTAGAAGTTTTTGTAGATCTCCGTTGAACCATTCAACTTCAGCTTCTTTAGCATTACTGGTTGGAGCATAGACTTGGATTACTGTGATGTTGAATGGTTTGCCTTGTAAACGAACAGAGATCACACTGTCATTTTTGAGACTGCATCCAAGTACTGCATTTCAGACTCTCTTGTTGACTATGATGGCTCCTCCATTTCTTCTAAGGGATTCTTGCACACAGTAGTAGATATAATGGTCATCTGAATTAAATTCGCCCTTTCCAGCCCATTTCAGTTCACTGGTTCTTAAAAGTCAGTGTTCACACTTCCCATCTTCAGTTTAACCACTTCTAATTTACCTTGATTCATGGACCTAATATTCTAGATTCCTATGTAATATTGCTCTTTACAGCATCGAACTTTACTTCCATCACCAGTCACACCCTCAACTGGGTGTTGTTTTTGTTTTGGTTCCGTCTCCTCATTCTTTCTGGAGTTATTTCCCCACATTTCTCCAGTAGCATATTGGGCACTTACCGGTCCAGGGAGTTCATCTTTCAGTGTCATATTTTGAATATTCAGTCTTGAATATTCGTTGGAAGGACTGATGCTGAAGCTGAAACTGCAATACTTTGTCCACCTGATGCAAAGAACTGACTCACTGGAAAAGACCCTGATGCTAGGAAGCATTGAAGGCATGAGGAGAAGGGGATGACAGAGGATGAAATGACTGGATGGCATTGCCAACTCAATGGACATGAATTTGAGCAAGCTCCAGGAGTTGGTGATGAATAGAGAAGCCTGGCATTCTGCTGCCCTTTGGGTTGCAAAGATTCGGACATGACTGAGTGACTGACCTGAACTAAAATGTTGTTATAATTTGATGGGTATTAAGTGACTCATGAGAATTTGCTAGTGGTCTGATTCAAGTCCTGTAAGGCAAACTCCCATATCTCAAACCCATGCTCAGGACAGTTATTAATTTAATGCATCAGGCTTTACTAAATAGGTCTTTAGGGTGAACGGTCTCTCCTCAATAAAGTAACTCCTACAAAAGTTAAATTACGAATGTATGCCCCTGAACATCTTCTTTCATGAATAAACACATCACTCTATGATTTGCCTTGATTTTAATAGTATTTAAAAAGTAATTTTTGTTTAAAAATTCAAATAAAATGGAGTTAGTGCATTATTAAAAGAAATAGATGAATGTTTCCATTAACTTTTTTTTCAGGCCAGGATTATAAAATAGCCTAGTGGGAAATTTGCCACCATTTATTCTTCAGCTAAAAGTATCAGGGCAAGCTAAGTATCTTGACATATCCATTTAACCTCTGCTTCGTATCTAAAAGCCGAACATTTATCAACCTCCACAGCCTTGGCTCTTTGAATTGCTCAGAGTGAGCATCTGTATTCTAACATATGCTGTGGGTAACTACTAAGATATTTTAGCCAGTTTGGCTTAGCAGCTGTTCTGTAAAAGTGTGATGAGTAATTTAATAAGCAGCTCTCCTTGACTCTGATACTCTTCCCTCAGTGTATGCCAAACTCAGCCTGAAATGCAGATTAAAAAGCGTTCACTGCTTATGAGACATGAAAACAGAATAATGATTTATACAGAGGACCATCTTCCAGGCGCAGACAAGTGCTCACTGTCCCACACAAGTCATCACTGCCACTGTAAAGAGAACAGATGGCTTTGCACACACCACTAACAAGGAGGAATTCTGCATGGATAGCATGGAATTTTGCTACTTTTCTGAACACATCTTGCTATAACCGAGTAATAAAAAGAACTTGCCAAATTGTAACAAATATGAACTTCAGTCTGGCTCTTAAGAAAATGAAATTGAAATTAAAAAAATATTTTAAGAAACGGGCAAGGGCAAACTACAGCATTTGTCATTTCCTGTATTAAACCAGAGATACTCTCATAATACAAAACTAAAGCAAATGCTTTGGTGCATTTGAAAATTCAGACAGTAAAGTTATCAATACAAGACAAAATTCTCAGTTAAATAATATTATGCCCAATATTTGTTCATGCTGCTGCTGCTGCTGCAGCTAAGTCGCTTCAGTCATGTCTGACTCTGTGTGACCCCATAGACGGCAGCCCACCAGGCTCCCCCATCCCTGGAGTGCTAGTTATATATTTCGGAAAGTATTTTTTAAAAGGAGAACAATAGACAAAATTCTGGTTAGTAATATTTATTTTTTGATGTTTAACATAAAAATTACATGTAACAATTATTCAGGGAATGTATTCCTTAACAGTTTCCCAACAGACAGTCCTTTCATATGGATGTATCAATTTCTACTATGTTATTACCATACAGAATATGCATTTTGGGGTTTATAATACTTTCTGAAATTTATAAATAAGTATTTTTATTCTCAAAGCGTATTTATTTGCCATTGGATCCTAGAAAAATGAGTTCAGGTGACATAAACAATTGTGTATTGATTTGGCAAAGCATCTTAAACCTCCATTGGAAAAACAATCACCCAAAATTTTGCAATAGGAAATAGTCCATTGTAATGTTTCTTTTCTACATGGTTCAAAAGAAGGTTGGGCATTATAGTTATGGCTAAAACTTTGGCATTTGGCTGAGTCTGCAGTCTTAGCTGTCATATCTTCTGGCCCCTGACTACACAAAATGTAGCATAGGCAATGGTAGCTCTGGAATCCTCTAGGAATTTTGTAGAAATAGGTACTTTCAGAACTCAACAATATCTACAAGATCAGCACCTACATTTTACAAAAATATCCAGCTGATTTAAATGCATATTATGATTTCAGAAGCACTTCTTTAGCCCTGCAGTTCTCAAGCTTTAGTCCACACTAGAAGATTCTGAGGTGCTTTGAAATATTAGCCATAACTGGGAAGCAAGCCAGGCCGATTACATCAATCTGTGAAATAAGTGTGAACAATATAGTTCAGAAAACCCTGATCCTTTCAAGAATACATTCTAATAGTTTCCCTGCTAAGTGCACATAAGTCCATATGCATAGCATAGCCAAAAATATTGGTATTGAACAATACCAATAAATGAAGTTAATGCTCACATTTCAAAAGCCAAACAGCTTTGTTGAAAATATGAAGCATTGTTTGATTTGGGTCATGATGTCTTTTTATTGAACAAAGAACTCGCAGGAGCTCTCTATTTTCTGACTGCTTAACAATAAAAAGAAACCCAGTTTCAAAGGCACAGATTTATCTGTATGACATTGTTTCTGCAGTCCATATTTTTGTCAATATATGAAAACATGTTTTTTCCTCTCTTTTTGCCATTGCTCAGCTGTAGGTCATTATAAAGTAAACACAGAGAAGACTTCATGAACCTGGGTAAGAAAGCCAACCAGAAACCTATAACAAAGACAAAACCTTATCAACAGCCCGGGAACTGAAGAGGAGTCCTGAAATACATTTGACAAAATCTGAAGTAACTTTATTTTTAACTCCAGATACATGGTACAGATTCATAGCGGTCTAAACTTGGGTGCCTAATAAAATGAATATGCCATCTGCTATGAAAACATGTCTTCTATTTGAAATCCAACTACAATTGTTCATGTAAAATTAGGTAAGCTGTAGATCAATTTGGTGCATTCTGGAATGTTGGTGAAGGAAACATTTAAAATATGAGAGTCATTGCATATGAAGCTATGTGTATATGTGTATGAATGTATATGTATGTGTAAGTGTATATATACATTTATATATGTATATATATGTATATTAATATATATAGAAAGAACATTTTACCTTCAACTTAGAACAGAAATTATATAATGGATGCAACTGTCTATACATTAGCCTTTAATGTGTGTGTACAGAACTACCAATCATTCTTTTCTCACTTCAATCATGGCTTATACAACCTAAAGCCATTTTACCATTTTAGACTGATTAATTTTTCTAGTTGGAATTTTTCCTATTAAAAACAAACAAACAACAATTTTTAAGCATCACCTGTGCTGCTGAAACCTTCCAGACCAGGTCTTATTTTCAGTCCTGACAACTTCAAGAGCCCTGCCAGCACCTCTTCAAGGTAATAATAGAGTGTCTTGTCACCTGGAGCCTTCACTGACCTGCTCTTCATTTCAGACAACACCAATAGTCCACATGAGTGCCATTTCTCCTTTTCTGGGTCCTAGGCAATATGTAGTGATTTAATTTCTGGTTGTAAATATAACCTTCCCTGGTGTGAATGCCCCCTTCTTGTAGATAAACTGAAGAAGTGTAGTCACATTAGAGTGGGCAGGGTCAGGCAAATTGCTGACAGGAGTCCCTTCGACCCTGCTACAGCACATTGGCTAAGAGCTGACAAAGCTTTCCAACCCCAGAATTTATTTATTCCCTTGTCAGGAAGTGTTGATTTAGCACAGGACCAAACTTCCTCAGGTATCGTTAAATAGGTTTGAGGCATAAGATGGAAAGATGATGGATACTTGAACTATCGATGCCAGATTTGCATCATGTATTTGTGACAGAAAAGGCCCTTGGTGTTTAGCATCAGGTAACTTTTAAGTAGTTAGACAAAAGTATAGTGGTGAAGCTCAAGGACCCAGAAAAAACATGTGATTTACTGTGTCTCCCACATTATAAAAGAGAAGACGATTTGACTTCAGATTATTATAGAATCTGATATTGTAAATGATAGCATTGGTCAAAGCAATGACTCTCTGGATGACTAATACTAAAATGATAACACAAAAATAAGATGATGGCTGTGGTCTTTGTCAATATAGTTAAATTTATTACATTAGAGAACATTTGTGGCAAGATGCCAAACTCCTCAAAGCCATCTCTTTCTAGGACACACTGCATCTATATCCTAGCTTTGTTTCTGGAGCAAGACAGGTATCTACTGAATATTTACGGAACAATGTGTTCCTAGGTGTTACTATTATGTACTCTACATCAGTTTTAGACAGGTCCTTCAAATAAAATTAGTATGTTTATTATCTCCTAGACTTTAAGAGGACATAGGGAGTGAAAATCTTTGGACTTCTGTAAGGAACTGCAGAGTTCAGTTGTGTAGTGTGTCAGTATCGTACTTGGTATCATAAATGATGCTAGTTCTCAACTGACCCACCAAAAAGAAAACAAAGTGCCTGAGTTCACAAACAGCGTTTAATCAACTGTCAGCCTGGCAGGCTGTCCTTGACAACTTGTATTTTAATATTCAATATTATTGCAGGCAAATGCAAGACTTTAATATGGGTAACCATAGATAAATCCCAATGCTTTCACAAAGGACTGAACTACAAAGAAAAGGGAAAAACTGGTGGTAAATTATAGAAGCTAAAACCAAACAGAAGAAACTAGTAAATGAGAGGACAAAACAAGAGACTATATAGTACTTAAAATCATTTTTCGATCCTTTACTCTTAAAAGCATAGCTCCAAAGAATACATATTATTTTAGCTCATAATACTTGTTGTTCTGCATACACATTGATACAAATATAGTTCTGGTCAAAATGTTTATGATCTGTCAGAATCAATTTTTTTTTCAAATCCCACTTAAATGTCTGTGGTGAATAAAATAGGTTAACAGTATCCCCAAGGGAAAAAGAATTGCATTTTTCACTTGAAAACCCATTTCACAATCTTTGACGAAATGTTACTATTAGAATTTTGGGTGAAACCTAAACTCTTACACAAATCTGTAAAGAGCAGTAAATACTATGTTACAGGTGGCTTTCTACTCGTCAATTCAAGTTTCTTGGCTTAATATTGTGATGAACAGAATACAAAATGTTCTAGCTTTCAGCCCAGTCAGTTTGGAAAATCTGGATGCCTCTATTTCTAAATGTCATGTGGGCTGTGTGCATGTGCACGTGTGTGTGTGTGTGTGTGTGAGAGAGAAAGCAAAACAAATACTTTGTAACTATACTCTGATGTTTCTGTGTAGCTACTCAGCATACCCTTAGTGATTGAGTTAATGAAGTATGTACTGTGGTAAACTTTAAGATGTCTCTGCTCTGTTGACTGTTACTTCGATTCTCCTTGAAGTCTACAAGAGAGTCTCCTCTTCAAGTCTAGAGAGTCACCCTATCACACACATTTTTTTGCTAAGAGGTTTTATTGCCTCTTACTCAAGATCCTTCCTGAAGAATTTGATGAGTAAAAGAAATGCCAAAAGAAGACGAGTTAAAGTCTGTTACAATACCCACATCTTTATCATATCTCAGATGCTTAAGACATCAGTGTGATAATGCATTTTCTCTGAAGTTCACTTTTACTAGAAAATAAAGTAGGGCTTTGACAATAGTTTAATCAGAGTGAGTGCTTTTGGAAAACAATTGATTAACATTACACTTAGTCTTGCTTCTGAAAACTATACTTTCAGAGTTTCCTTGAACTGGATTTTATATTCTTTCATATCACAACATGACACAATTTTACAGGTTTTGTGCTTATTTATATATTTATTTGAGATTTTGTATATTTCTGAGATGATTTATACATTTCTCACCACTTCTATTGCATCTAAGAATATTTTCTACTTATCTTTGGTAAGTTCTAGCAATGAAAATCATGTGTATGAATTTTAATTCAGGAAATGGAATGATCACTCCAAGATAGTAATCAATTCTATGAACTTGACTTAGTAACACATCTTTCTCCCTTTGAGACTAGAGCTTGAATGATGGTGGGAGACTGCTGAGTGATGTAGGCGGACTTGACAGTCAGCATTTTGCATGCTGCTTGTTTGCACTGATCTGTTTAGAAATGTCTGCTGCTAAGTAAGCACCTTTCCATCCCTTTCTACACTCTTTCCTGTGACCCCAGGGTAATCCCTTTAGGAACATTCTAGGTTAGATTTTCCCAGTGAAAACTATTGAAAAGCCATTGTTTCTCAGTGGGTTCTGCAAACTGACAGGGAAATGTGACCACGTTAAGATGTGACATTTTCCTGTTTGTCTTCAGATAAGTGGGTTTTCATTTTAGTTCTACAGGAAGTTGAGATAATAAGCCATAGTGTCTATAAGATATTGGGACCTCTAGCTTTTCTAAAATATTGTATAAGTTAAATGTTTTCTGCATTATAATCCCTCCTGTTAAATATAGCCAAAATATGTTTTCTTTGCTGACCTACACAGTTTTAATATTACATGTAATATTGAAATCTACTACTCTTCTTTAGTGTTAATATTAATATGTTTGCTACCTGATTCTCCAACTTAGTACCCACATTTCTATGACTGGCTGTGGTATCTCTACAAATGGAAAATCATCACATGCTAGTAATATAATGCTTAAATTCAGTCCTTCCAGCTGGAATTTTAGCAGTGGAGCCAATATCCGTTGTGAGAGTCCAAAATGAGTAAATCAATATGCACAGTTTTAAAGGAAATGGCTAAAAACTTCTTTCATGACGCTTGAGCATGCTTTTCTTATTTAAACAGCATTTCATTTATATAATTCTGGCTGGAAAGATGGAATTTAAGTGGATGTATGGCAGAAACCAGCACAAAGTTGTAAAGCAATTATTCTCTAATTAAAAATAAATGAATTTTAAAAAACGGAGGGTTAACTGCTTTGAGGAGGATATTTTCCGTTAGTGTGCTCTTAGTTTGCTGTTAGTTTTTCTGTTAGTTCTGTTCCATCTTTCCTGAAAGAGGGAGCATTACTCCCTCTTGCAGGCCAAGGTTAAAGGGAGAGGATTTCCCCAGACCTCCATCAGTTCTACCAGCACTGAGATCACTGTCATGGCCCATGGGCTTCTGTAGGGCAGAGTGATGAGAGTACTAAAACCCCAGGACTGACCTGACACTTCAGAGTATTCGAGCAAAGGGTATGGGTTTTCCATGATTCAGATGTTTGTTTGCCATGTTGGGGAGAACAAGGAGAACAATCTGGTGAGCAATTGTTCTGTGTCATGTCCAAGAAGACTGCCCAGATGGCTGGGGCGATCTCAGCCAAAAGAAGCTGCAGGTAATGACCAAATGCCAAGAGCGAAAGAAACCATTGCAAGCAAGTGGTCACCTTTATTAAGGATGTGGAGATGCCTCCATCCAAAATGAGATATTTGTATAAAAATCTGGCATGAGTCAGTGAACTTCAATAAAACCAAGTTTGTTTGTTGTTGTTTTTAATTAGGGAATTGTGCCATATTAGTATTTCTCAACTCTAGGGACATATTAGAATCACATGCAAAACTTAAAACAAGGTGAAACAAAAAACACCAAAACAACAAAAACAATGAAGGCAGACCCCAGCTCCATGAAAACAAACACACAAAAATAAGATACCTACAGGAGACAGGATCCAAAGAAGTCCATTAAAAAAAAAAAAAAAAAAGCCAGATCCAGAGAAAGTGAATTCAGTGACAGGAAAACTATCCAGTTAGTTTTCATGAAGGAGAAAGTAGGGAGGAAAATCATTGCAAAGAAGATGAACATAAAATGCTGACTGTCCAGTCTACCGACATCACTCAGCAGTCACCCACGATCAATCTAGCTGTAGCCTCAGAGGGAGATTTTTTTTTTTTTGTCTAAATCAAGTTCATAGTATTGATTATTATCTTGGAGTGAATATTCCATTTCCTGAATTAAGATATGCTAAGACAATGAGAAGCCATATGTGTGTCTATTATGAGAGAAAAGAAAAGCCACGGAATATATAGGAATTTCCATGCAGGAGCAAGTTAGATTACACCCATGAATACTGCTTGAAGGAATGATGGGAGACACGATTGAGTTAGAGTTTGGGTCACCATTCATGTGTCACAAGGTACAACTTAATTACATCTTTTGTATCCATGATGACAAATACCAGCACACTGACAAAAGATTGGGCAAGTAAAAATACAGACAATTACCAGAATTCTCTGTTACATCTTAATTAATCCATTTGCTTTTTCTTCATAAGAGAATTTAATCAGTTATATTTAAGAGGAGCTACTCTCTCAAAGCACATTGGACAATTTCTCTCAATGTCACCTTGTAAGGAGCAACTCCCTGGACAGTGGGCTAATAAAATGAAACCTAAGTTTTTAAACGGAGAAAAATAAGCCAGTAGCAATGGAATCAGACAACTCTGTGTAATGATTGGTTCAATAATTAACTTTTTAGAGTTTCATTTTCCTGAACTGAAACTAATATGGGGAGATGAGAGAGAGACAGAGAGAGACATAGAAAGAGAGCTAGAGAGAATACCAATATCTATCTCATCAGGCATTATTACAAGAGTTACCATTAGGTGAAATTCTCAAGATTAAGATAAAGTTTAAATTATTTCTTCATCTTCATATAGAAGTCAACTGCCAATGAAGTTTCATCCTATTTAAATTGCACAGTTCATTTTCTGCTGCAATTTAGCATTTAGATAAGAATAGACCCCATCCACTCCTAAATGCAGGGAAAATAAGATATTTTAAATATTATAACTGGATATTGAATTCATGGATGAGATTTGGACTACAGATCATTTCATATTTTGTAAAAAGAATGGCAATATTAAAAATGAAGTTATCCTCAAGCTTAAATTGAACATAAATTAATAATTTTAATGTGTCAAAGAATTTTCCTCCTGATCTTAAAGCTGTGATTCCCTGTAGGCATGTCACATTAATACATCAATGCCTACTAGGTTTGATATCAAGAGCTACTCTTTCCACTGTCTCCTAATTACTGAGGATGCATCCCTCTTATTTTCTTTTCCCTAAACAAACAGATCTGGGAACCTTTAAAAATTCTTCTCTATTGAGTAATAATTAATATGCAGTATGATGTCACCTTCAGATAGACAACATACTGATTTGATAGCTTCATATATTATTAAATAAACACTGCAATAAGACCAGTTGCCACTCATCACCATAAAAAGTTGTTGAAATATTATTGACTATATTCTCTGTGTGTACATTATATTCCCATGACTTATTTATTTCATACCTGGAAGGATGAAATAGGTGAAGGACACTAAGTGTGAACGATCTACATTTTTCTCCCCAATTAGAAGCAAGAGAAGTCACTAAATGCCAAAAACCTTAAAAAGGCTGCATTTAAAACAGAATTTATACTTACAAGCCCCGAACCCCTTTCTTGAAACTTTGATGGGGAAAAAAAAAAATCCTGCTTAGAACTCAGCTGAATGACTTAATGCCTCCTTAGAAAGCTATTGATTAATTCACACAATGTAGTATTCTTTTAATCTTGAAGGTTCCACTGAAATCACCATTTCTCTTTGCCTAGCTGAAGCAGCATTTTGAGAGTGGGTGGGTGTGAACATTGATTTTTAGGAACTGACACCTGAGGTCAGCTTTTAATTTTTCTTACTTTGATCTTCTACTATTAGAATATAATCCATAGCCTCAGGGGTTGAGATTGGGTAAAGGGCTTTGCAGAGATAAGATATATCTTCTAAAGTGCACAGTACTGGCTTGTTTTATCAGTGAGTTGGGGGGTGCTCCAGTATGAACTTACAGCAGGTTCCTAAGAGTGCATTTGGCTTTCAGTTTCCTCAATTTAAAATAAATAGGCTTTTCATTCAGTCATTATAGAGTATATATTTGGTTACCATTGATTGGGGATGCAAAAGCAAAGCAAGAGAACTCTGGGAGAGGCACACAACTAAAATACCGTGGAAGTTCCTCAGCTGAAGATCTCAGTATTGCTGGCACAAACAATGAGTTTAGAATCACAGAACAGGGATGAACTTCTTGCTTATTTAGCTGTTCATTTATTTAGCCCTTCAGAGAATTCTTTCTGTGTTTACTGCTTAACAGACACAGAGGGAAGAAAGGAGGCCACCTTGAGGAATAAGGGAAAAATCCTTCCAGGGCAGTCTCAAAATAGTGGCCTCCTGGTTCTCTTTCTTAATCTGAAAACTAGGGGATAATCATCAGACTTCTCATTTCTTAGATTGATTATAAGGATTCAATCAGGTGATTGCTATAAAATGCTCCCTGCACTATCAAGCATTCTGCATATTAGGTGTCTATTCTTTTAGTGGTGAAGGAGACCGTAAATTATTCGCTGAATGATCAATGTTTGAGGGGCTTGCCGACTTTTACCTTCCACATATCAAGCTCTATATACTTTATGTGGGCATCAATATCTGAAAATAATATTGGTCCATTAGACTCAACATTTTCATAATTTGGCACTAACATAAAATCTTGGCCCAGGGTTAAGCAGTTTGCATCTACTCAGAACCATCTGAACATCAGTGAGCATTGATTACATGGGGATGTTAATATATGATATCTGTTTTTCTCTTTCTGAATTACTTTACTCTGTATGATGCTCTTTACGCCCATCCACATCTCTGAAAATGTCACGTATATACAATGAATATTACTCAACCGTAAAAGGAATGAAACCTTATCCCTTTATTTTCAATGGCAGGGTGGCAAGTGCCCAAGTGGCCATAAAACCAAGCAAGTGGAAGGAGTTTCCATCTCTAACTTACCCCTGGAAGGATAGTGGCCCAGGAGAATTTTAGGACCATGTTCAAACATCCATATTGGACTGAAAAATAAATTTAAATGATGTTAATCCACTGATACTTGGGACTGTTTGTTATACTAGCTCATCTATCTGACAAATTTAATTTTCTGTTTGAATCATAATGTAATCTGGAAACAAGTTGTATGTGAGTATGAGTGTGTGTGCTTGTGTATATAAAAAACGGGTCAAATTATATAAATGTCCTGTTGATTGTGAAACACTAAGAAAATGGGGTTTTGTTCCCATTTTTGTAGTTCATTTTATAAGAACAACACACATTATAAGCAAAAAAATCCTCTATTTGATTTATTTTTAAAAGAAAGTTAAGTCAACATGGATTTTGTTCAGCTTTTTCACCATTTATATCTATGAATGTAAAAGTCACTCATTCATGTTCAACTCTTTATAACCCCATGGATTATACAGTCCATGGAATTCCCCAGGCCAGAATACTGGAGTGGATAGCCTTTCCCTTCTCCAGGGAATCTTCCTGACCCAGGGACCAAACCCAGGTCTCCTGCATTGTAGGCAGACGCTTTAACCTCTGAGCTACCAGGGAAGCCCACAGATATAGATGTAGATAAGCTGGAAAAGAATCTTCCTGCAACGCAGGAGACCTGAGTTCAATCCTTGGGTTGGAAAGATCCCCTAGAGAAGGGAAAGGCTACCCACTCCAGTATTCTGGCCTGGAAAATTCCATGGACTGTATAATCCATGGGGTTACAAAGAGTTGAACATGAATAAGTGACTTTTACATTCATAGATATAAATGGTGAAAAAGCTGAACAAAATCCATGTTGACTTAACTTTCTTTTAAAAATAAATCAAATAGAGGATTTTTTTGCTTATAATGTGTGTTGTTCTTATAAAATGAACTACAAAAATGGGAACAAAACCCCATTTTCTTAGTGTTTCACAATCAACAGGACATTTATACTCACATACAACTTGTTTCCAGATTACATTATGACTCAAACAGAAAATTAAATTTGTCAGATAGATGAGCTAGTATAACAAACAGTCCCAAGTATCAGTGGATTAACATCATTTAAATTTATTTTCAGTCCAATTCCAGGGTAAGTTAGAGATGGAAACTCCTTCCACTTGCTTGGTTTTATGGCCACTTGGGCACTTGCCACCCTGCCATTGAAAATAAAGGGATAAGGTTTCATTCCTTTTACGGTTGAGTAATATTCATTGTATATATGTGACATTTTCAGAGATGTGGAAAAGAGAAAAACAGATATCATATATTAACACCTATATGGGATCTAGAAAAATGGTGCAGATGAACCTATTTGCAAAGAAAAAATAAAAACACAGATGTAGAGAACAAACATTTGGATACCAAGAGGGGAAGAAGAAATGGGTTGAATTGGGAGATTGGGATTGACAAATACACACTATTACATGTAAAATCTACTTCCCTGATGGCTCAGACAGTAAAGAATCTGCCTGCAATGAAGGAGGCCCAGGTTCGATCCCTGGGCTGGGAAAATAAATAACTGATAAGAACCTAATGTATAGCACAGGGAACTCTACTCAATGCTCTGTGGTGACCTAAATGGGAAGGAAATCCGGAAAAGAAGGGATATATGAATATGTACCAGTATGGTTAATTCATTTTATTATACAGCAGAAAATAGCACAACATTGTAAAGAAAATGTACCCCAATAATTTAAAAAAATAATAAAAGAATAAAATGGAAGCACGTGTGATGTTTTAGGCCCGGGAGTGGAAGTACAATATGGCACTTCTGCCATATTCCACTGCCCATAACTCACCACTGGGCCCCATCTGGTTAACAGAGGATTGGTGAAAAGCAGCTCCCTCAATGTTCCCAGGAGAAAATTGAAATAGTTCAATCAGATTACAGCATTGTGTTTTTGGAGGCCCACTACTATGACTGTATAAGGAATTTTAGAAAAGCACATACTCTGTCATTACAAGTAACTGAGATGTTCTCAAATGAACACTTCACATTTGCTTACCATGTACTTATAAAAGTGAGGGAAGAAAAAACTAGAATTTGTGATTATGAGATTCCTTTGCCAGATGTTAATCCTAGACTTTAACAAGAAGTGGGCAGTTTGGATTACTAAAGATAAATTGCTACATTTCCCTTTATTCACTATTTTTGGTAGAGTCCACAAGATAATAATATTCTCTAAATAACTTTCCATCTATTCTTAATCTTGAAAACAAGAAATGTATACCAGAACTCAGGTGTTTTCATATAACTAATCTAATCTCATTTTGTTTTACTGAAATTGAAAAAATACAACTGCATAGAAAATATTTTTCCTTTTCAGCCATAACAAATTCAAATGAACATAACATCCAAGCTGTTCAGTGGTGATTCTTCTTCTGCCATGGTGAATAAAATACATTTCATTGTGATCTGAGTAAAATTTCATGGCGTGAAGCATATTATACAATAAACACACACACTTAAATTTTGTTGAGTCTTTTTAAAGTTGTTATAGATTTCTGCACCTGAGATGTTCTATAAAAAGCCAGTATAGCACATCACTTATAACTTCACATTTATCTTAAAGTTCATTACTTATGACCTGCTGGGCATGTGAGGAAGGTTTATATATATTTGCTGTAAAAGATGATTTTAAGTTTGTGTTAGGATGAAATATATTTATTAAAATACCTCTCTCATCTCTACATCAAAATTAATGACATTACATAACATCAGGTTATCTATATCTGCCTCTACTTCACATATAATGTAGTAATATCTATGCTTTTGAAAAGACTGTTGCCATGACAGATAACTATTTGGCCAATGATGTTTGAATATTTAATCAAGGATGTGCCATGTATAACAGACATGCATCTGATATCATTGTGATAGCACTGTGATGGCAGATTCATTATTACCAAGGACTTTCATTAAAAACTTGGCAGAAATCAGTTTAACATATTTTCTTTTAGCTTGTTGGCTTTATGTTTATCACAGAGAAATTCTAATTTTCCTCAACTAGCATGTCTGTTAATCTAGTCAAGAAATTAGAACTTACTCCATGTTAAAACAGAAGTGCGTATAATTAAGGGTTGACATGTAAATAACAATTTCTAATTATTACCATGTGTTAGTGGCTCGGTTGTTTCCAACTCTTTTGCGACCCCCCAGTCACAAAAACCTCCCAGGATGCTCTATTCATGGAATTCTCAAGGCAAGAACACTTGAGTGGGTTGGCATTTCCTTCTCTGGGGAGTCATCCTGACCCAGGATAGAACCTGGGTCTCCTGTGTTGCAGGCAAATTCTTTGCCATTTGAGGAAAGCCCTAAATTACCATAATTTTATTTTAAAAATACATTCTCCAATAAGCTAGATGTCACTTTATATGTTAGAACTGTATCAGTACAATATATTTCCTCTTTGTTTTTATGTAATTTCTAGCTCAGTAAAACAGTGCAAAGCTTTAGTCCCCACAATCCTCCACTGAGACATCCTATTGAAGTTCAACGACTGTCCAAATAATCTAATTCTCAATCATTCCTTGCATTGATCATCATGTTTCTTTAGTCTTTCTCTTTCTGAAATAATTCCTCGGGGCTTCTTTGATCTTCTTAGCCTTAAATTTTTGAAGAATATAGGCCAATCATTTTGTAAAATGTTACTCAAGTGGAGTTTGTCTGATGTTCCCTTATGATCAGATTACAGTATGTGTTTTGGCAAGAATATCATAGAAGGGATGCTGTGTCCTCATTGCATGTCAGTCTATCAATTTCCTGGGGATACTGACATTGATCACTTAGTTGAGAATATGTGCTAGCTTTGTATAGTGTAACATTACTCTTTCCCATTTTATAATCAATACACATTCTGCTGGGAAGTGCTTTCAGACTATGCAAATATCCCATCACCCATCTAACTTTTACATACTAGTTTTAGTATCCATTGATGTTTGACTTGATTGTTACTACAGTGATTGATGAATGGAGATTTGCTACTTCAAGCATTTCTTTGACACATTAATTACCATTCAATTTCCAGGAAGAAATTTCCCTCTTTCTACATTTATACTTAATTTGTCTATTTATATTGGTATAGACTAATTGATTCCTATTTTATTTAAAGGAAGCAATTTATTATTATGAATATGTTGATTATTATTACTATGTACATACATAAACTTAGAGGGAGAGTAGGATGGAGAGTTGCTCACAAATTGTGAATTTGGGGCAATTTGTGAATTTTAGGAAATAATATCTCCCTGGAAGAATAAATCGGAAAAAAAATAATTTTGAAAAGTCTTTAATGGTATTGTACTTCCTATTTTAACCACTAAATAATTTATTTTGATAATCCCATGTTTACCTTATTCTAACCATTCAAAAAGACTCAAGAATGAGAACCCAAGGAGCAAAAGTTCTGAATTTTCTAAGGCAAAACTGGCATATACTTCTACCACGTGGAATATGTCAGTAACATGAGTTAATATACACCTGATAATCTGTGAGGGCTCATTAAAATAGTAATATTCATATACCTGTCTCCATGACAAGATGATTAGTGTCCCTATACTCTTCTCCCACCACTCTGTATTGCATAGAATTTCACATCTAAGTAGAATCATTTGTAAAACCTTAGCCATGAAACAGTTTTCTATAAACATATGACACCAAATGTCTTGTAATCACCATAGTGCAGGAATGCTACTTCTTGACTTAGCCAAATTCTACATAAATGAAGGAGTCTGTAGAACCAGTCTGAATTTCCACTTTGATGAACTGAGATAATTACCAATATTCCATGCCCAAATGAAATGCTGAGTATCCACAAACAGTTGTATAAAATGTAGCTATGCATAAGAACTAAAATTAATCATTCAGTGTGCATTTAAGCTCTTTATTTTCCAGTCTTATTCATTTTGGCCACTGACTTTACTAAATCTCTTTAAAGAGATTTTCATATATACTCTTAAATACTTTCTAACTAAAGTTTAATACTTGACATATTTGAATCACAGAGATTTCAGAGGATATTTTAAGTAAAAATTGAACTGCCTATTAAGAAAATTTAAAAAATGAAGTTTATTTCTATATTTTATGGTGCTATATTTCAAATTGAACACTAAGTTGTACTGGTAATATATTTTATAATCAAAACTAAAGGTTAATTAGAAATTTTTATTTCACTATGGTTCATTTTATTTTATTGATTAAACAAATAAGAAATCCTCATTTTAAAGAATTATTTTTTTAAACCAATACAGTATTGTAAAGTAAAATAGAGCAAAATAAAAAAAAAGAAAGAAAAAGCAAAATAAAGTCCTCTAAAAAAAAAGAATTACTTTTGGCAGATTCTTAGAGGAGAAAGGAAAATTTATTTTGCAAATGTGGGAATGGATATTACATCAATTGTTTACTGTAAAGAGAATCTCACGAAAAAGCAACAGCCATTCAGAGGGAAGAAAAGACAATTTGGAAAGTTGTAGAATTTGAATGAGAAAGCAGCACACAGTGATAATCCTAGCCTTGTACCAGAATAAGGTTCAGTTCAGTTCAGTTGCTCAGTCGTGTCCGACTCTTTGCGACCCCATGAATCGCAGCACGCCAGGCCTCCCTGTCCATCACCAACTCCCGGAGTTCACTCAGACTCACGTCCATCAAGTCAATGATCACATCCAGCCATCTCATCCTCGGTTGTCCCCTTCTCCTCCTGCCCTCAATCCCTCCCAGCATCAGAGTCTTTTCCAATGAGTCAACTCTTCACATTAGATGGCCAAAGTCCTGGAGTTTCAGCTTTAGCATCATTCCTTCCAAAGAAATCCCAGGGCTGATCTCCTTCAGAATGGACTGGTTGGATCTCCTTGCAGTCCAAGGGACTCTAGTATCAGAACATTTTCATTTTGTCTCTATCCTCAATAGTTTTGAAAATAACTCAATGAGTATTAAAGTATGAAATTTAAGGTAAGGACTTACATAAATATTCACAAACATAAACTGGATTGCTTTTGAATTCCACATGACCAGAAATGTGTTATACATTCTTTGATGAGAGAATATTCTTCATAGATCACAGAAGGAAAGTTTCCAAGAACTTAATCTGAATATCTACTCAAATTTATGTCAAGATAATTTTATACACATATTTTTGGAAATGGAATCTTTATAAAGATGATGTGGTATGTTGTTGTGTTACAACATGTGAACTGGAGAGCGTATTTTTTAATAGTCATTGTTGACAGATACAGAGGAAAGTTTGTTATACACACACAGTTGACTGTACACACAGTATGGTGGTAGTCATGGTTTGGTCGCTAAGTCATGTTCAACTCTTGGATCTCTGCCAGGCTTCTTTGTCCATGGGATTTCCCAGTCAAGAATATTGGAGTGAGTTCCCATTTTCTTCTCCAGTAGACGCAGTATACTAGAGTGTATCTTTTTTCTTTTAGTTTCTTCATTTGTTAAAAAATACTTAAAATGTAAAGTTTTTGGCACATTCACATATATAAACCAGAAGGCTTATGGACTATCTAGTGTTTTGGAGCTCTCAGCTGGCTAGTTTGTTTCTGCCATAATACTGCTGATTATTCATTTATTTTCTTTCTATACGTGTCCAGCTAAAGAAAAATATTAAGTGTGTTTATGGTGTGGATGTGTGTATGACATATTTACTTCTACATGACATACATATACACTGAATGATATATGGAATATAAGTGTTGATATCCCATGATATTAGATATGCATAAATTATGACTTAGAACAGAGGCCAATTAATTACACTTGACAGTATACTAGTGTTTTAATTTTCTATAAATTTGCATTATATAGAATGTTTTACAAATATTCAGCATGTTGCTGTTGCCATTCAATCACCAAGCCGTGTCTTACTCCCTGTGATCCATGGACTGTGGTCCACTCGACTTCCCTGTCCCTTACCAAAACCCAGAGTTTGCCCAAGTTCATGTCCATTGAATCAGTGATGCAATCCAACCATCTCCTTCTCTGTCTTCTTCTTTTCCTTCTGTACATTTTTGTTATTTTTATGTACTATACTTTTTTATTCCTGAACTAAAATTACTTAAAGTGTATAAATTTAAATTTATTTATCGTATATTTATTATTAAGTTTTACTTATATTGTAGTGAAAAAATGTTTGATACTTTATATCATGATCTTCTTTTAGGCATACTTGGTTCGATCATTGGGGAATCCCATTCTTCCATGCCAAAAATTGGTGTATGTGCTGGATACTGATAGCTTACTAAGCTTATTACTGTTAACTATGCACATATATTAAAACTGCCTTTGTATGGAACTCCTTCAAGAATACAGAAATTTACCCACTGTTCTTCTCTAGCCTGAGCTATTTTAAAACAATATCTAAAAGAAATGCATTTCCTTCTATAATGCTTCCAATAATTAGAGCTTAATATTTCAGTCTAACCTGTATCTCTTGCCCATATCTTCAACAATTATCATACTTATTACTTCCAATTTGCCCCCTTTTCCCCAATGTATCTTTTCTGATCTTTTCTGGAGTGATTGTAATTCAATTAATCTACAAACTTCTAGTACTTTACCTTGAATTTTAATAGCTTAAATGTTTTATTTGCTGAAAAATAATTGATGGTTGTAAGAATTCTCAACAAAGCACACCCTCCAGCTGTCCAAAGGAAATTCTCACAGATAATACTTTAAAAAAGTGTCTTGTCTAATGTGTATATTAATTTACAAAAAAATAAGAATGATCATTATAATAATATGTCTGGCATATAACCGGTATTCAAGAAGTATTTGTCAAGTAGAAAAATATAAACTAGACTCCACTTTAAAAAAAAAAAAAAAGCTTTCACTTTTAGTTGTTAAGACGCTAGGTCCATTGACTTTGATCGATGTATGTTTGCATGTGTTCAGTTGTGTCCTACTCTTTGTGACCCCGTGGACTGTAGCCCACCAGGCTCCTCTGCCTATGGAATTCTCCAGGAAAGAATAGTTGAGTGGGTTGACATTTCCTTCTCCAAGGGATCTTCTCCACCCAAGGATCTAACTCAAGTCTCTTAGTCTCCTGCGTTGGAAGGCAGATTCTTGACCACTAGTACCACCTGGGAAGCCCATATTGATGTATATCGATATAGTGTTTTTATTACCACTCTTCGATGGAGAAATTCAATTTGGAGAGCTAAATATAGACTTAGTCATATATCTGGCAAAATTACATGGACTCATAACCTATGGACTTCCATCACATTAGTTCCTTTCATGTGTGTGTGTGCTCAGTCACTCAGTTGTGTCCGCCTCTTTGCAACCCATGGACTGTAGCTCACCAGACTTTTCTGTCCATGGGATTTCCCAGGCACAAATACTAGAGTGGCTTCCCATTTTCTCCTCCAGAGGATCTTCCAGACTCAGGAATAGAACTTGAGTCTCCTGTGGCTCCTGCATTGGCAGGCAAATTCTTGACCACAGAGCCAACAAGGAAGCCCAGTGCTTTCATAATATTTATCTTTTCATACAAAAGCTGCATGTTTAGAAAATAAAGCCTGAATAGAGTATGGAATGACCAATAATCAAACTCATGCCCCCTGCAATAGAAGAGGGGAATCTTAACCACTAGACCATAAGGGAAGCCCCTACCTTGGATGTTTAATGATACAGAAGAATGCTCATGAAAATAAGTTACTGACAAAGGACTTTATACATTCAAGCTTAAGTTCAAAAAAGTTCATATGTTAAAAAAAATCCATGTTTTCTGAGAAAAGGATGCAATATATATATTAGCATATATAATAGCATATATATATATGCTAAGAAGCTTAGAACTCAATTTACAAAATGAATCACAGAAAGAAATCCTAGGGAAGTTACCTCTGTTACTTTCAAGTGTGCCCTTGAAACAATGTAATTATGAAGCATGTTTTGTTTTCAGCTTTCACCACATCCAGTTGATTCCCATCTGATACGGATTTTGAGTTCCTTTTTATCTTTACTCTACAAATAAATCAGTGATGTGAAGAGAACCTTATCATAGGAGAAAATATTTTCACAGCTGCCTGACTTTCAGTAATTAACACTTGCTTCTCAGTATACAAAGTACTGGGCTCACACATGCACACGGTTATAAAATATTTCTTAGGTGAATAATAAATATAATTTTCCTAACACGTTTCATCCCCAATTGGTATACTTTACATTAAAGTCACATGGTGTGGAAAGCAAAGAACACATCTCCCAAAACAACTACAGATCTTGCTTGACTTACAATGAGGTTACATCCCTATAAAACCCATTGTAAGTTGGAAAGATCCTAAGTTGAAAATGCATTCAATATGTCTAATCTACTAAACATCATACCTTAGCCTAGCCCACCTTAAGTGCTCTCAGTACAGTTATATTAGCCAGCAGGTAAGCGAAATCATCTCATCATTTAACACAAAGCCTATTTTATACTAAAACATTGAATATCTCAGACAATTTATTGAATGCTGTGCTGAAAGTTAAAAAAGATAATAGTTATATGGATTTTAAATGGTTGTAAGTAGTATTCTGGGCTTCCCCAATGGCTTACTGGTAAAGAATCTGCCTTCAATGCAGGAGATGCAGGGGATAGGGTTCAATCTTTGGTTTGGGAAGATCCCATGGAGTAAGAAATGGCAACCCACTCAAGTACTCTTCTGTGAAAAATCCCAGGGACAAAGGAGTCTAGTGGGCTATAGTCCAAAGGGTCAGAAAGAGTAGGACACAACTAAACCCACAAGGTCTAATGTATATATAGGTTATTTACCCTTGAGGTCCTGTGACTGACTAGGAGTCATGGTTCCCTGACTGCAAGTTGCTGGCTTGGGAAAAGGTCAAAACTCAAAATACACTGTATACTACATTTTTATAATATTTACATACATTTCTTGACTTCTCATTGTTTTAATTTGCCTATCTGCTCTCTTACTATCACATTTTCCTAGTAATTTTTATTATGGAAATATTTATTCATATCTTATTAAGGATTTGATGTCATTATAAGTTGATGTTATCTCTTAAATACCTGTTTATAATAATACTATGTTATATGTTGTATGTAATGTATAAGTGGCATATATTCCTCTATTAAATATATTATTTACCAAATATAAAGCAATTTTGCATTCCTGAGGGTGAAAAAATAATAATTTGTAATTTTTTTATTACTCTAAGGTTTCTGGTTTATGTTTACTAATAGGTGATATTCTTGCTTGTAAATTAATAAGATTAACTTATTGTTTTTCTTTTATTGCATCATCTTTGAAGATGTGTATGCTATGCAAGCTTTAAAAAATATTTCTTTTCATTTTCTGGAACAAGTTTAATATGTGTGGAAACTTCTGTTTCTTAAAATTAAATTATCCATTATACTATCTGGGCTTTGGAATTTTTGAGCATTTTTGGACAAATTTCTCTCTCTTTTTCAATGTTTGCTTGTTTAATGATTTTATATGCACCAGGATTATTTACTGTAATGTATGTTCATGCAAAATTGTCTACTTCATTTAAGACTTCAAATTTATATTCATAGGTCTGAGCATTTTTACAGTTTTGAGCAAAGTTATTCCTAGGTTTCTTTGAAAACCTAATGAATATTTTCCTTGAATCTTTACGTTGTATATTATTCCTTATTTCTGATTACCAAACCTGCTTTTGCAATAAAGACTTCAAGATCTGAGCCAAAGCTCCCAGTCTTGTTTTTGCTGACTGTATAGAACTACTCCAAGAATAGTTGGAACCAGACATGGAACAGACCAGTTTGAAATTGGGAAAGGAGTACAACAAGGCTGTATATTGTCACCCTGATTATTTAACTTATATGCAGAGTACATCATGAGAAATGCTGGTCTGGATGAAGCACAAGCTGGAATCAAGACTGCCATGAGAAATATCAATAACCTCAGATATGCAGATGACACCACCCTTGCTGCAGAAAACAAAGAGGAACTAAAGAGTCTCTTGAATTGAAAGAGGGGAGTGAAAAAACTGGCTTAAAACTCAACATTCAGAAGGCAAAGATCATGGCATCTGGTCCCATCTCTCCATGGAAAATAGATGGGGAAACAATGCATACAGCGACAGACTTTATTTTCTTGGGCTCAAAAATCACTGAGGTGACTGCAGCCATGAAATTAAAAGATACTTACTACCTGGAAGAAAAGCTATGACCACACTAAACAGCATATTAAAAAGCAGAGACATTATTTTGCCAACAAGGGACCATCTAGCCAAAGCGATGGTTTTCCCAGTAGTCGTGTATGTGTGTGAGAGTTGGACCATAAAGAAAGCTGAGTGCCAAAGAATTGATGTTTTGGAAGTGTGGTGCTAGAGAAGACCCTTGAGAGTCCCTTGGTCTGCAAGGAGATCCAAATAGTCAATTCTAAAGGAAATCAGTCCTGAATATTCACTGGAAGGACTGATGCTGAGCTGAAGCCCTGATACTTTGGCCACCTGATAAGAAGAACTAACCCTTTGGAAAAGACTCTGATGCTGGGAAAGATTTAAGGCAAGAGGAGAAGGGGACAACAGAGGATATGATGGTTGGATAGCATCACCGACTCGATGGTCATGAGTTTGAGCAAACTCCAGGAGTTGATGGACAGGGAAGCCTGACATGCTGCAGTTCATGAAGTCGCAGAGTCGAACATGTCTGACCAACTGAACTGAAATTAAAACTGCTTATTTCACCTTTCCCATTATATTGAGGTAGAGTTGACATAGAGCATAATGATATGATTTACATCATGAATTATTACCACAGTAAGTTTAGTGAATATCTATCATCTCATATAAGTAATAAAATTGGAATATTAATAAAGAATGTTTTGTCCTTGGAATGAGAATGCTTGGAATTTATTTTAATATTTTATTCAGAGAATTGACTTGAAGATTCTATCACCAAGTCTTATAGTATTTTGCTGCTAATCCAGTAATTATTGTTATCTAATTTTTGTTCCATATTCTTTCATTATTTTGTGCTCTTTCCCTAAGCTTTTGAGCTATAAAAACTCAGAATTATCATTGGAGTCTTGATAATTGCTTAATTGTATTCTGGGTTAAATTACAGTTTGGATTTCCATTCAACTCAAGAGTTGTTTGTAGAGAAGTTTCCTTGATCTTGTTGATAGGATTTTTTTTTTAATTTTCATTTGTAGCATCCTTTTTACTTTTGGTTTGCTATCTATGTCTAGTTTCATTCTATTGAGATTGAAAAATAGTTTTTGTACTATTTCTTCTCTTTGGAATTCATTAAACTTTCTTTGTGGGGAAGTAGATAATCATTGTTTGAATGTTGCATCTATAAGGTAATCACTGATTAAATGTTCCATGCACAAAAATTATTTAATTAAAAAAAGAATGCATTATCACTTCATGACAAATAGATGGGAAAACAAAGGAAACAGTGAGAGACTTTATTTTCTTGGGCTACAAAATCACTGCAGATAGTGAGTGCTGCCACGAAACTAAAATATGCTAGCTCCTTGGAAGAAAAGCTATGACAGACCTAGACAGGAAATTCAAAAACAGAGACATTACTTTGCCAACAAAGGTCTGTCTGGCCAAAGCTATGGTTTCTCCAGTGGTCATGTATGGGTGTGAGAGCTGAACCATAACGGAGGCTGAGCACTGAAGAATGGAAGACTCTTGGGAGTCCCTTGGACTGCAAGATCAAACAAATCAATCCTGAAGGAAATCTGTCTTGAATATTCATTGGGAGGACTGATGCTGAAGCTGAAACTCCAATACTTTGGCCACCTGATGTGAAGAGCTGACTTATTAAAAAAGACCCTGATGCTCGGAAAGATTGAGAGAAGGAGAAGGGGACGACAGAGGATGATATGGTTGGATGGCATCACCGACTCAATGGTCATGAGTTTGAGCAAGCTCCAGGCATCGGTGATGGACAGGGAGGCCTGGTGTGCTGGAGTCCATGGTGTTGCAAAGACTTCCACACGACTGAGTGACTTGAACTGATGTTGGAATTAGATTTCTGTACACAGAGTCGGACACGACTGAAGTGAGTTAGCAGCAGCAGCGGCTGTTAAGTGCCTGTATATTCTTCCCTATCTCTCTTGGTTTGACTTTAAATGATGAAAGTGAAGTGGCTCTGCCGTGTCTGACTCTTTGCAATGCCATGGACTGTAGCTTACCAGGCTTCTCCACCCATGGCATTTTTCAGGCAAGAATACTGGAGTGGGTTGCCATTTCCTTCTCCAGGGGATCTTCTCCACCCAAGGATAGAACCCAGGTCTCTTGCATTGCAGACAGATGCTTTACCCTCTGAGCCACCAGAGAAGCTGGGACTATATTAAAGTGTTTCTTCCTATTCTCTATCTCCAAATTTTTTTCATTTTTGTCCCATGTGGTATTTGTCATGGATGCAGATGCTATGGTATTTTGATGTTTAATGTAGGCTTTTGTATAATATGATACTTTGATATAAATTTTAAGTGTTTGAGTAAACCTTTATTTTTCAAAACTGTTTTTTTTTTTTTCCCTTTGATTATTCAGAATAGTTCCCAGAACCACCCCCATCAACTCCACCAAATGTGGAAGGTATTGTCCTCTTTATTTTTTTGGTAATAAGCTGGATGTATAGTGATGTATCATTGTGAATTCAATTTTCATTTCCTTGACCATAAGAAGTTCAACATACCATTTGACATCATTGTTATTTGGTTTCACAGTTTCTGATTTTTTTCCCATACATCTTTCTTTTTATATGCTGACTTAGATTTATTTTTGTAATTGAGTTGCACTTTTTTAAACAGTAGAAATAGTAATCTTTTATTTGATAACAAAGTTTCAAACATTCTTTCTATTTATTTTTGTATCCTAAATTTTTTCTTCTGTTTTACAAAAGACAAATTTTATACAGCCAACTCTGATTTCTTTTACAGCCTAGTGGTTTTCTGTGTTGATTAGAAAAGCAAAACATTATGTGACATGTATGATTTCCTAATTTTGTCTCTAGAAATTGGACCTCTATTTCTACAATATAACAAAAAAATTAAAATTAAGCTAACTATTTTATTTTTGCCCCCTCATGGGTACTTGGTCTATTCATTGCATTTTGTTATTGTCCCATATAAATTTCAAAATCATCTTACCAAATACTATATGAGCCATCAGTTCAGTTCAGTTCAGTCACTCAGTCGTTTCTGACTCTTTGCAACCCCATGAATTGCAGCACGCCAGGCCTCCCTGTCCATTACTAACTCCCAGAGTTCACTCAGACTCACGTCCATTGAGTCAGTGATGCCATCCAGCCATCTCATCCTCTGTCATCCCCTTCTCCTCCAGCCCCCAATCCCTTCCAGCATCAGAGTCTTTTCCAATGAGTCACCTCTTTGCATGAGGTGGGCAAAGTACTGTAGTTTCAGCTTTAGCATCATTCCTTCCAAAGAAATCCCAGGGTTGATCTCCTTTAGAATGGACTGGTTGGATCTCCTTGCAGTCCAAGGGACTCTCAAGAGTCTTCTCCAATACCACAGTTCAAAAGCATCAATTCTTCAGTGCTCAGCCTTCTTCACAGTCCAACTCTCACATCCATACATGACCACTGGAAAAACCAGAGCGTTGATGAGATGGACGTTAGTCGGCAAAGTAATATCTCTGCGTTTGAATATGCTATCTATGTTGGTCATAACTTTTCTTCCAAGGAGTAAGCGTCTTTTAATTTCATGGCTGCAGTCACCATCTGCAGTGATTTTGGAGCTCAAAAACATAAAGTCTGACACTGTTCTCACTGTTTCCCCAACTATTTTCCATGAAGTGATGGGACCGGATGCCATCATCTTAGTTTTCTGAATGTTGAGCTTTAAGCCAACTTTTTCACTCTCCTCTTTCACTTTCATCAAGATGCTTTTTAGTTCCTCTTCACTTTCTGCCATAAGGGTGGTGTCATCTGCATATCTGAGGTTATTGATATTTCTCCTGGCAATCTGGATTCCAGCTTGTGTTTCTTCCAGTCCAGCGTTTCTCATGATGTACTCTGCATATAAGTTCAATAAACATGGTAACAATATATAGCCTTGATGTACTCCTTTTCCTATTTGGAACCAGTGTGTTGTTCCATGTCCAGTTCTAACTGTTGCTTCTTAATCTGCATACAGATTTCTCAAGAGGCAGGTCAGCTGGTCTGGTATTCTCATCTCTTTCAGAATTTTCCACAGTTTATTGTGACCCACACAGTCAAAGGCTTTGGCATAGTCAATAAAGCAGAAATGGATGTTTTTCTGGAACTCTCTTGTTTTTTTGATGATCCAGAGGATGTTGGCAGTTTGATTTCTGTTTCCTCTGCCTTTTCTAAAACCAGCTTGAACATCAGGAAGTTCACAGTTCATGTATTGCTGAAGCCTGGCTTGGAGAATTTTGAGCACTACTTTAGTAGCATGTGAGATGAGTGCAATTGTGTGGTAGTTTGAGCATTCTTTGTCATTGCCTTTCTTTGAGATTGGAATGAAAACTGACCTTTTCCAGTCCTGTGGACACTGCTAAGTTTTCCAAATTTACTGGCATATTGAGTGCAGCACTTTCACAGTGTCATCTTTCAGGATTTGAAGTACTTCATCTGGAATTCCATCACCTCCACTAGCTTTGTTCATAGTAATACTCCTAAGGCCCCCTTGACTTTACATTCCAGGATGTCTGGCTCTAGGTGATTGATCACACCATGGTGATTATCTGGGTCGTGAAGATCTTTCTTGTACAGTTCTGTGTATTCTTGCCACCTCTTCTTAATATCTTCTGCTTCTCTTAGGTCCATACCATTTCTGTACTTTATCGGGCCCATCTTTGTATGAAATGTTCCCTTGGTATCTCTGATTTTCTTGAAAAGATCTCTAGTCTTTCCCATTCTATTTTTTCCTCTATTTCTTTGCATTGATTGCTGAGGAAGGCTTTCTTATCTCTCCTTGCTATTCTTTGGAACTCTGCATTCAAATGGGTTTATCTTTCCTTTTCTCCTCTGTTTTTCACTTCTCTTGTTTTCATAGCTATTTGTAAGCCTTCCCCACACAGCCATTTTGCACTATTGCATTTCTTTTTCTTGGGGATGGTCTTGATTCCTGTCTCCTGTACAATGTCATGAACCTCCATCCATAGTTCATCAGGCAGTCTATCTATCAGATCTAGTTCCTTAAATCTATTTCTCACTTCCACTTTATAGTCATATGGGATTTGATTTAGGTCATACATGAATGGTCTAGTGGTTTTTTCCACTTTCTTCAATTTCAGTCTGAATTTGGCAATAAAGATTTCATGATCCAAGCCACAGTCAGCTCCCAGTTTTGTTTATGTTGACTGTATAGAGTTTCTCCATCTTTGGCTGCAAAGAATATAATCAATCTTATTTTGCTGTCAACCATCTGGTGGTGTCCATGTGTAGAGTCTTCTCTTGTGTTGTTGCAAGAAGGTGTTTGCTATGACCAGTGTGGTCTCTTGGCAGAATTCTTTTAGTCTTTTCCCTGCTTCATTCTATACTCCAAGGCCAAATTAGCCTGTTAATCCAGGTATTTCTTGACTTCCTTCTTTTGCATTCCAGTCCCCTATAATGAAAAGGATATCTTTTGGCGGTGTTAGCTCTAGAAGGTCTTTTAGGTCTTCATAGAACTGTTCATCTTCAGCTTCTTTAGAAGTACTGGTCAGGGCATAGACTTAGATTACCATGATATTGAATGGTTTGCCTTGGAAATTAACAGAGATCATTCTTTCGTTTTCGAGATTGCATCTAAGTACCGCATTTCAGACTCTTTTGTTGACTCTGATGGTTACTCCATTTCTTCTAAGGGATTCCTACCCACAGTAGTAGATATAATGGTAATCTGAGTTAAATTCACCCATTCCAGTCCATCTTAGTGGAATAAGGTCCACTGATTCCTAGAATGTCGATGTTCACTCTTGTCGTCTCCTGTTTGACCACTTCCAGTTTGCCTTGGTCACGGGCCTAACATTTCAGGTTCCTATGAAACATTGCTCTTTACAACACCAAACCCTGCTTCCATCACCAGTCCCATTCACAACTAGGTGTTGTTTTCACTTTCACTCCATCCCTTAATTCTTTATGGAGTTATTTCTCCACTGATCTCCAATAGCATATTGGGTACCTGAACTACTGACTTGGGGCGTTCCTCTTTCAGTGTCCTATCTTTTT
The DNA here is from genome assembly GCF_016772045.2 of Ovis aries. Classification (NCBI taxonomy): domain Eukaryota; kingdom Metazoa; phylum Chordata; class Mammalia; order Artiodactyla; family Bovidae; genus Ovis; species Ovis aries. The sequence continues at coordinate 136,740,528 of NC_056054.1, forward strand.
GCCTTTTCATACTGTTCATGGGGTTCTCAAGGCAAGAATACTGAAGTGGTATGGCATTCCCTTCTGCAGTGGGCCACATTCTGTCACATTTTTTTCTATAGCCTCACGATATTTAATCTTTTAGTCAGAAATTTAATCCGTGTAATATATTGTGAATTCTGACCTATCTTGATTACTTCTAACATCTAGTTACATGTTCTCCCTTTGTCCAGCTTTCAGTCTCATTTTGGCCCACTTTTTCTTCATACTTTCTTTGGCAATGACTGAATTTTATCATCCCCAACATTTTCTTCCCCCTTTCCTTTTCTGCTAGATCGCTGATTCCTTGTTATTTTATGATATGTCATTAACAGTCATAAAATTATTTTATATAATTACACCTCTAGTAGTACAAGAATCTTCCATTCTCTTCCAAAATATATATTACTTTTGCCAGATTTTTTTGGGGTAAGTTATTTCCTTTGCCTTTACAGTGTGGCTCAGAACTAGCTGGTGAGAAGGACATAGTTTGTTGGGATGTACAGTAAGTTGTTCAATTTGATTTAGCTGGCAATTACATTTTCAGGATCTCTTCCCAAGACTATTTGCACAACTGCAAATGCTGGCAAAAGCTCCAATTCTCCAGCAAATGAGGCATAAGGAATCAACTATCACCAATTCCCTCATTTCTCTATGATACCCACATCTACGCCTACTTTTCCAGGGTTCCAGGTGGAGCAGTGGTGAAGAATCCACCTGTCAATGCAGGAGATTCAGGTTTGTTCCCTCGGTCAGGAAGTCCCCTGAAGTAGGAAATGACAATCCACTCCTGCATTCTTGCCTGGAGAATCCCCAGGGACAGAGGAGCCTGGCAGGCTACTCTCCATGGAGTTGCAAAGAGTTAGACATGACAGAGCATAAACACACCACAGATCTTTGCAGATCATGAACTCTCAATATTCTACTGTTTTAGATTCTACCCTTCCCAAGATTTCTTCCATAATTTTCTCCCACTGCATTTTCAGAAATACCTTTTTAAAAAAATTCTAAAGGTGCAAAATAGATACCGCATATATAAGTGAGTTGGAGACAGCAGAGATTTTAGTCCAAAAATCCAGCCAGAAAATTTTCTGTTTAACTGATGCCTTTAAATTTGCATATTATAGACATTATAATTTATTTACTGAAGAAGACATGGTACATATGTACAATGGAATGATACTCAACCATAATAGGGAATGAAGTTGGATTATTTAGAGATGTGGATGGACCTAAAGCCAGTCATACAGACTGAAGTAAGTCAGAAAGAGAAAAGCAAATATTCTATATTATCACATGTATGTGGAATCTAGAAAAATGACACAAATGAACCTATTTTCAAGGCAGGAATAGAGACACAGACATACAGAACAGATGTGTGGACGTGGAAGAGGAAAGAAGTGGAGGGTGGGACGAATTGGGAGATTAGGATTGACACACATATGCCACCAAGTGTAAAACAGGTAGGTATTGTGAATCTGCTGAATAGCACAGAAAGCTAGTTTGGTGCTCTGTGATGACCTCAATGGCTGGGTGATGGGGTGGGTAGGAGGGAGGTCCAAGAGGAGGCAGGTATATGTGTGTCTGCCTGCTAAGTCATTTCAGTCATGTCTGGCTCTGTTCAACCCTATGAACTGTAAGCCCACTGGGATCCTCTGTCCATGGGATTCTCCAGGCAAGAATACTGGAGTGGCTTGGCATGCCCTCCTCCTGGTGAATGTATACATATAGCTGATTCACTTCATTGTTCAGCAGAAACTAACACCACATTGTAAACAATTATGCTAAAAAAAAAAGAAACAAAACAAAAAAACTCAAATAGAACTAGCTCAAATTCCACTTCCAATTTGCTTTCTTTTGACCATGCCATTTCCTTCTTATTTTTTTTAAAATTTATATCTATTTATTTTTAAATTGAAGGATAATTTACAGAATTGTGTTGGTATTTCTAAGTCTTAGTTCTTTCTGTACAACAGACCTAAATGGAGCCTCACTGGTCTGTAAGGTAATAAGATATTCAGAACACTGAGCAGGAGATGTGACCCTAAGGAGAGTTCAAGAACTTATGAATACTATTGTTCTTTTTTTTCCTTTTTGCAACTTCATTAATTTATGTATTTTAAAAAGTGCATCCTAACTATTGCTTCTCTGGAGAAGGCAATGGCACCCCACTGCAGTACTCTTGCCTGGAAAACCCACGGATGGAGGAGCCTGGAAGGCTGCAGTCCATGGGATCGCTGAGGGTCAGACACGACTGAGCGACTTCACTTTCACTTTTCACTTTCATGCATTGGAGAAGGGAATGGCAACCCACTCCAGTGTTCTTGCCTGGAGAATCCCAGGGACAGTGGAACCTGCTGGGCTGCCATCTCTGGGGTCGCACAGAGTCGGACACGACAGAATCAACTTAGCAGCAGCAGCAGCAGCAGCAGCAGCAGCAGCAGCAGCAGCAGCAGCAGCAGCAGTAGCTTTTGCTTCTCTATCATTGGGTCTATAATTTGTTTTACGTTCTTGACATAAGTGCCTTCATATTATCTTTTAAAAGTTTTTAATGTTGAAATACTTTAAAGATAAGAGTTTTTCTATGGCACAGCATTGACTACACTGCTAATTTGCAATTGGTAATATTTTAATTTTTGCCATTTAAAAAAAAATTATTTGTTTTAGAGAAGTTTTAGATTCACAGCAAAATTAAGCAGAAACTACAGATTTCCCATATATCCCATCTTCACAAATGCATAATTCACCCATTACAATCTCTCATCAGGATGATACATTTGTGGCAATTGTTGAATCTAATTTAAACATAGTTATACACAGTTCATAGTTTACATTAGGGTTCACTTTCACTGTTGGTGTTGTACACTGCTTTTTTTTTTTTTTTGGTTATCCATAATTGTAATTTTTGCACCATGTTACAGGAAGGTGATATTACAGCAAATTTGGAAAACTCAGCAGTGGACACAGGACTAGGAAAGGTCAGTTTTCATTCCAATCCCAAAGAAAGGCAATGCCAAAGAATGCTCAAACTACTGCACAATTGCACTCATCTCAAATACTAGCAAAATAATGCTCAAAATCCTCCAACCAGGCTTCAACAGTACATGAACCATGAACTTGCAGATTTTCAAACTGGATTTAGAAAAGGCAGAGGAACAAGAGATTAAATTGACAACATCTAGAAAAATCTAGAGAGTTCCAGAAAAACATCTACTACTGCTTTATTGACTATGCCAAAGCCTTTGGCTGTGTGGATCACCACAAACTGGTTAATTCTTCAAGAGATGGGAATACTACACCACCTCGTCTGCTTCCTGAGAAATGTGTATGCAGGTCAAGAAGCAACAGTTATTTCCAGACATGGAAAACAGACTGGTTCCAAATCGGGAAAGGAGTACATCAAGGCTGTATATTGTCACCCTGCTTATTTAACTTATATGCAGAATACATCATACGAAAAGCCAGACTGGATGAAGCACAAGCTGGAATTAAGATGGCTGGGAGAAATATCAATAATCTCAGATACACAGATGACATTCACTCTTATGGCAGAAAGCAAAGAACTAAAGGGCCTCTTGATGAATTTGAAAGAGGAGAGTGAAAAAGCTGGCTTAAAACTCAACATTCAAAAAACAAAGATCAGGGCATCCAGTCCCATCACTTCATGGCAAATAGATGGGGAAACAATGGAAATAGGACAGACTTTATTTTCTTGGTCTCCAAAATCACTGCAGATGGTGAATGCAGCCATGAAATAAAATGATGCTGGCTCCTTGAAAGAAAAGCTATGACAAACCTACACAGCATATTAAAAAGCAGAGACTACTTTGTCAGCAACGGTCCATCTAGTCAAATCTATGGTTTTTCCAGTAGTCATGTATGCACGTGAGAGTTGGGCCATAAAGAAAGCTGAGTGCTGAGGAATTGATGTTTTTGAACTGTGGTATTGGAGAAGACTTTTTTTTTTTTTTTTTTTGAGAATCCCTTGGACTGCAACGAGATCAAACCAGTCAATCCTGAAGTAAATCAGTCCTAAATATGTATTGTTAGGACTGATACTGAGGCTGAAACTCCACTCTTTTGGCCTCCTGATACAAAGAACTGACTCATTGGAAAAGAACCTGGTGCTGAAGAAAATTGAAGGCAGGAGGAGAAGGGGACAACAGAGTATGAGATGGTTGGATGGCATCACTGATTTGATGGACGAGTTTGATCTAGCTCTGGGAGTTGGTGATAGGGAAGCCTGGCATGCTGTAGTCCATGTGGTCACAAAGAATCAGACATAATTGAGTGACAGCTGAACAGGAAGGTGATAAAGCATTATAGTTTATTAATTTTACCAATTCCACATTACAGTTGAAATCACAAGGATAGCTTAGAATTCAGTTCTCAGATTCATAGCAGCTTTATTTATTTTAATATAGGTTGGAACATCAATTAAATCTCCAATCATTTTGGATTTGTTTGAAAAGGTCATTTAAATTATCAATTAAAATTATAGTTATTGCTCATTAAATAGAACTGGATAAATATTAAAATAATAAATAATTATTTATTAATTTGAAATTACATTGTAAGATATATTCAAGCCTTTATCAGTGTTATAATAGATTTCATATTCTTAAATAAAATTAAATATTTGTATATTTTAGTGAATTATATGTATGAATGTGCATGTGTGAGCTTATAATATTATAAAAGAATCAATTGAAAGCTGGAATAGAGAATGCAGAGCTAGCCATTTTATTTCTCACAAGCATTCTAAAGTTGCCCTTGGTCACCTCTGACGGATTATTGGACTCTGTGGAATAGAAAAATAACTATTTTAATATTGCAAAATATGATAAATATACATGATATAGTATCCCATTTTAAAACATTCAGTTCAGTTCAGCTCAGTTGCTCAGTCATGTCCAACTCTTTGAAAACCCATGAATCGCAGCACGCCAGGCTTCCCTGTCCATCACCAACTCCCGGAGTTCACTCAAACTCGTGTCCCTTGAGTCGGTGATGCCATCCAGCCATCTCTTCCTCTGTCATCCCCTTCTCCTCCTGCCCCCAAACCCTCCCAGCATCAGAGTCTTTTCCAATGAGTCAACTCTTCCCATTAGGTGGCCGAAGTACTGGAGTTTCAGCTTTAGCATCATTACTTTCAAAGAACACCCAGGACTGATCTCCTCTAGAATAGACTGGCTGGATCTCCTTGCAGTCCAAGGGACTCTCAAGATTCTTCTCCAATACCACAGTTCAAAAGCATCAATTCTTCGGCGCTCAGCCTTCTTCACAGTCCAACTCTCAAATCCATACATGACCACAGGAAAAAACATATCCTTGATTAGACGGACCTTTGTTGGCAAAGTAATGTCTCTGCTTTTGAATATGCTACCTAGGTTTGTCATAACTTTTCTTCCAAGGAGTAAGCGTCTTTTAATTTCATGGCTGCAGTCACCATCTGCAGTGATTTTGGAGCCCAAAAACATAAAGTCTGACACTGTTTCCACTGTTTCCCCATCTATTTCCCACAAAGTGATGGGACCGGATGCCATGATCTCCGTTTTCTGAATGTTGAGCTTAAGGCAACTTTTTCACTCTCCTCTTTCACTTTCATCGAGAGGCTTTTTAGTTCTTCTTCACTTTCTGCCCTAAGGGTGGTGTCATCTGCATATCTGAGGTTATTGATAGTTCTCCCGGCAATCTTGATTCCAGCTTGTGTTTCTTCCAGTCCAGTGTTTCTCATGATGTACTCTGCATATAGGTTAAATAAACAGGGTGACAATATACAGCCTTGATGTACTCATTTTCCTATTTGGAACCAGTCTGTTGTTCCATGTCCAGTTCTAACTGTTGCTTCCTAACCTGCATATAGGTTTCTCAAGAGGCAGGTTAGGTGGTCTGGTATTACATATAAAGTATATATATATATATATATATATATATATATATATATATGATAAAACCATAATAATTTTAGGAGACTGTACATTATTATATTAAAGTTTATAGAAATATTTTTAAGTGAATATGCCCAACTGATATAGTCCTCTCTTCAACCCAAACAGAGGGAACATTGATTTTTACTCTGAGTTCTGTTTTATGTTTTTTTTTTTCTATTTTATTTTATTCATTTTATTTTTATTTTTTATTTTTTCACTTATTTTACTTTACAATACTGTATTGGTTTTGCCATACATCAACATGAATCCACCACGGGTGTATGTGTGTTCCCAATCCTGAACCCCCCTCCCACCTCCCTCCCCATACCATCTCTCTGGGTCATCCCAGTGCACCAGCCCCAAGCATCCTGTATCCTGCATTGAACCTAGACTGGTGATTCATTTCTTATATGGTATTATACATGTTTCTATGCCATTCTCCCAAATCATCCCACCATCTCCCTCTCCCTCTCCCACAGAGTCCAAAAGACTGTTCTATACATCTGTGTCTCTTTTGCTATCTCACATACAGGGTTATTGTTGCCATCCTTCTAAATTCCATATATATGTGTTAGTATACTGTATTGGTGTTTTCTTTCTGGCTTACTTCACTCCATATAATTGGCTCCAGTTTCATCCACCTCATTAGAACTGATTCAAATGTATTCTTTTTAATGGCTTAGTAATACTCCATTGTGTATATGTACCACAGCTTTCTTATCCATTCATCTGTTGATGGACATCTAGGTTGCTTCCATGTTCTAGTGGCAAGGCACCAGAAAATGTGGGGTCTTAGCCCCCTGGCCAGGATCTAACCTACACTCCCTGCATTGGAAGGCAACCTTAACCACTGGACTGCCAGATAAGTCCCCTGAATTCAGAATTCTGTAGACCTTTTGTGAATGACCCTAGGCTCTAATAAAGCCCTGGCAATGCCCCTTCATATACACACTTCGTGTATGTTGTTAAAATTTGGCTCAAGATACAGAAAATCCTACAATATAATATATGTCTTTTTGAAGCTACTATAGTGTGGGAAGTATTCCTACATTAAGAAGAGCACTTTTAGTTAAACTTACTCTTTAAATCATAATGTATGCAATAAATAACACACATAACATATAAGCATAATGTATAACATCATAATGGGATTATTGTACAAGTGAAATTTACATGGATATCTGCAACTTAGTGACATTTATTTATAGCTTACTTTCAGAAAAATAAACTGATGCTTTTTTTCAATGTAGACACCTAACTTGCTAATTTTCAAATGGATTCATTAAGAAAAACTTTGTTCCTTTTCCTGCAAATAGTATAGATTATTAGGAATTGCAATATTAATGGACTTAGACTGTTTGAACTTATGTCTTATGAGAAAATTGGAAAGCATAAAAATGACAAATAACTGTTTTGTATTGAATATCCCTTCTGCCAAAAATTGAACTTAATTTGACTCTGTGTATACTAATCAAACATTATTTGCTGCTACAGAGAAAATTGATTTAAAAAAGGCATATGGTATATTCTAAAAAATGACAGTTAATTTTTCCAATGATTTATTGTGTACTTAGGACCATATCTGACATAAAATTAAGCAACTACATGATAAGTGATTAAATGTGTTAATAAATGAATAAATAAAATAAAAGCATTTAATATAGCCATAATATATTTTATGATCATCTGATATAGCATTTTTCTCAAATCCCATGGAAGGTATACAAAAACTTATTAATTTACCCTCTCTCTCCCTCTTTTTCTCACATTCGTGTATATGCATGAAATCCCATTCACCTAAATACACAATCTTATACAGTCCTCAATAAAAAATAATGCTTTAACTGTACATTTTGAGAACAATGGACACACCCAAATCCCTTCCTTCCTCCGAATGCAGCATTTCTTGGGGATGCCGGGGGAGTTAGGATTGAGAAGACTGGAAGAACTACTGTCACTTTAACTTTTAAATCTCTAAACTCTCCTAGAATTCATTGCCCTCATCATTTGTTTGATTCTTCAAATATATACAGCTTCAAGCTGGTATGAAATATTTTATTTATATTAGACATATATCCTTTTCTAAAAGAGAAAATGAACCTATTGAGTGGGATGTAACACCATCTTTCACTTAGTGGTTACATAATTTGCTTGTTTTAAGTCTTGGAAATGCAAGAAAAGCTACTTCCTAAGCCAAAGTCAGGAGCAAACCAGCCCATGACTCATGTACAGAATTATGAAATTCTCATCTCGTCTCTTACAGCTATGTTTCTTTTCCTGACATGTGGATGGTACTTAAAATTCTTCCAAAACTCTCTAGCTTTGTGTGTAAATGTGTCTTGAACTACTTAGCACACTGCAGAGACATCTTTGGGCTCCAGTCTAAACTTTTATCTTCCATTCTAAAATCTAAGACCTTTGCAATTGGATTTTTTAAGTAACTCCTATTAACAACAAAACATTGTTGCAATGACTATGACTATTTAGGTTTCTTTGTGCTGTTTCCAATTGTAAAGAATATATAGGTATTTCATCTGTTATATTTCAGCAATAACTGTACTATCAAGACCACACTGAAGCATCCCATCTCTGTGCCCATCCATCTTTCTAAAATATTAAAAATGTGAATTATGAAACACATCCGGCCCTAAATATTTTGAGTAAAGGACTGAAAATCTGTAGTATTTATTGAGTGCATCCCTCACGCCATGCTTTCTCAAAACAGTACATGGGCAAGAAATTGATATAAAATTAATGCAGGGACTTTACTGGTGGTCCAGTGGTTAAGAATCTGCCTGCCAGTGCAAGGGATACAGGTTCAGGCCCTGGTCCAGGGAGATTTCACATGCTGAGGGGCAACAAAACTTATGGGGCCACAACAACTGAAGACTGCACACACAATTACAGAGTGGTCCTCTCTCACTGCAACTAGAGAAAGAAGCAATGAAGACCCAGAATGGCTAAAAATCTTTTTTAAAAAGAATACAGAGTTCTTAAAAAATATAACAAAAAAATGTATAATAAATTGTGCTTCAGTAATTCCTGGATGATGTGTTTGCACCTCCCCTATAGAAAACAGAAAGTAAATTTTCAGATTCTGTAGTTTAATGAGAATTCTAGTAATAAAAGCATTCTTCTAAATAACTCAAATTATCTAGAGTATGTTTCTGTGGTGCAGAGAGAATATGCAGTGTGAAAAAATAATCCATATAATATTTCCTGCATCTTGTATCTGTTTTCATATTGGTAATTCATTTTGAGAGTTGGCACAGTTTATTAATATTTAGTGCACCTAATTCAGTGTTTGCACATTGATGTGAAACTACATATTTCAGAAATAAATTTAAATGACAGTTTAAAACCAAAATAAAAAATTTTAAAAGATACAGTGAAGATAATTTTATAATGCCTATTGAATAGAGACTACTGAAAAATAATCTTTCCATAGCTAACATGTAAATGTTTTTATTCATATAACTAGATCCAACAAGTCAATCTATTGCAGTTCTAGCTTACAAGTTTTTTTGTCAGTATATCCAAATCTTCAATATTTATTGTGTCATTTATGCCCTTTTCATTATTCTTTGCAAGGCACATGACATCCTTGAAAAGAGGGTGGGTAAGGTGGAGGGAAAGAGAGAAAGATATTATATTCATTGTTTAATAAATATTGTCTTTTTATTTGATGTAAAATTGAATGACTGTATATGATGGACTTTGAAAAGTCAGTGAAGAGACGGTGTTAATACAAAGATAATTTATTTTTTTATTTTTCCTGTTTTTTTTTTCCCTCTTTTAAACCATATAGAATAATTTGAAGAAACAGAAAACCAGAACCTTATAAACTGAGGTGCATTTTCAGCAAAACTAGAAGGCAGAGAATGTCCTCAGGATAAACACTGAATGTAAGTCATGACACACCAGCTTAAAGTAGCAGAGCCTGTGGGAAGGCAGAAGCTGTGACCAAAGCATAAAGAAAGAAGGGGAAGGGTCTGGGCCCTTTAGAGAGGCACATCTCAGAAAAATAAAAAGCAAAGACATATCCCCTGAAGCAAAGAGCTTTACCCAAAGGTGGAACTGCTGAGAATAGGGCCAAGTTGAACTAGAGTAGGAACACTGGGCAAGGTAGAGAGAAAAGGCTCATAAAGGGCCTAGGTAATCTGAATAAGGAAAATTCCAGATTATACTATGTGAGTTATCCAACCTGAAATATAAGCATGGTCTGTGCTTAGGAGTCAGTAGCCAGTGAAGTCACGGGCAACTCAGGGCTAGACTTAGAGGCCATCCTTAACCAACTTAGGTGTGGAGAGAAAGAAGAACTAAGACTGTAGAACTATAATAATTTATTGACACAGTCAAACAGAGGAGCAACAGTGAGGGAGCCATTAATTTGCACATTCTGAAGTCTACCTGGTCTCTTCTAACTCCAAACATCCAAACTTTTCCAAACATCCAACAAATAAAAGAACAACTAAAAGCTAGCCAATTGAAACATGAATTTTTGAACGGGAATTGTTACAGCATCCACATACAAGAATTACAAGAAGTTTGAGGGTGGGGAAACAGCCAAATATTCCCACAAATGAAATGACGATAACAACAAAATCACAAACTGGAGGGAAGTTAGAGGATTTGGCCTAGGTAGAGATGAACTGGGCTTCCAGATGGTGCTAGTGGTCAGCAACTCAGATGTCTGATCACTGGGTCGGGCAGATACCCTAGAGGAAGACATGGCAACCCAAACTAGTATTCCTGCCTGGAGAATCCCATGGACAGAGGAGTCTGGCAGGCTATGGTTCATAGAGATGAATTAGAGAATACTGAAGTAGAAATTGAGAGAGATATGGACCTTTCCCTTGAAGAATATGAATGAACAAGAGCAACTAAAATAGGATTGCTGGGTGACAGGAAAAGCCCGCTTGTGTTTTATGATTATTAACTGGAAATGAGATAAGTTAGCCTTATTTGTGATAAAAGTACGTTTTTCTCAAGTCCAAGGATTGAGTCAAAAAATTGCATAATATTTCCTGTAAAATAAGTCATGTTTGGACTATGAAATGAAACAAAGTCTAAATTTTTAGAGCATTTGATCATTATCACTTACAGTTAAAGGACAACACAATAAAAACTATTCTTTTCAAGACTTAATTGTATTATTAAGCCTTCAAAATGTGAAAACCTCATTATCTTGAAAACAAATTGTAATTAGAAAAAGCTACATTTTTGGTATAAACTATAGTAAGAGGCAGCATAAAACAGAAAAAAATAAGTAAAATTATATTAGACTAAAAGTAATTTTATTACTGTGATAAAAACACAAAGAGTATTCTTTTGTTAATAAAATAACAACACTCCTTTAAGAAATATTTTCATCGCTATAAATATAAAATATTAAGAATATTAGCAAGAAAGAACATTGTCTCATGTTTTTTTCTAACTAGTGAAAAATCTGAAGTTGTTTTTTACTGGAAAATAATTTATTTTATGCTTTAAATTACTGAGGAAAGAAAGATATGTAATAAAGGTAAATTCATGTCTAGTATAATTTTGATAACATTTTCATTGTCTTATTATTGCTGTCTATGAAAATTTCTCCTTTATCAAATACTAAATACATTTTTGCAATTTGGCTTTTTTGCAGATCAATAACATTTTCTTGCAAAATATATCTCACCTTCTACTGACAGTGTTATCGAGCCCTTGAAGATATAGGATGTAGGAAAAGTGATGATTAAGCTCTAGAAATTAGGGCCTTTGGGAAAAGCAATAACAGATATATTTGTCAATGTGTAGGGTAAAGAGAATTACAAGAAAACACTATGTCCAGATTTGCAACCAGCTTTTCAGATGATCCAAGATAATTCAAAGCACATGTATTTCTGGAGAAAAAAATGATGCCCTTGGTTGTGAACAAGGGAATTAAGTGAATTCTGAGTATGTTTTGTGAGAATCTCAGATCCACTATAGGAGAATGAATTCTACAAGCTAATGCCAAGAATTTGAAGATTACTTCCTGTCATTCTCTAACTCTCTAAGGCTTTATGAGGTAACCTTTCTAACACTTTGAAATTGAAACCAGACCTACATACAGAATGTATAGGCATATACAACATGTTATAAATTTCTCCCTCACTCAGTCTCCACTTTGCCACTCAGTCCCAGGTTAAGAGGCTATTTAGTTGTGTTTGGCTTATAGATAATGTGGCCAGTATTCCTTTTTTGTCAGTACAGTATTGTTTCAATCTGTGCCCCAGCATAATTATTAATAGCATCCATTTTAACTCTAAGAGTATTTTGGTTTCAATAATAAATTGCAGAACTAACCTCCAAGCAGAGGGTGTAGGGGTCTACTTTTTACCTTGGTTTTTTCTTATCTAGAGATGAGAACAGAGGTCTCGTATCATTTTGAGACAGTTGTGTTGTTTAGTCGGTTAGTCCTGCCTGACTCTTTGTGACCTCAGGGACTGCAGAACGCTAGGCTTCCCTGTCTATCAGCAACTCCCAGAGCCTGCTCAAACTCATGTCCATCAAGTCAGTGATGCCATCCAACCATCTCTTCCTCTATCATCCCCTTCTCCTCCCACCTTCAATCTGTCCCAGCATCAGGATCTTTTCTAATGAGTCAGCTCTTTGCATCAGGTGGCCAAAGTGTTGGAGCTTCAGCTTCAGCATCAGTCCTTCCAATGAATATTCAGGATTGATTTCCTTTAGGATTGACTGGTTTGACCTTGCTCTCCAGGGGACTCTCAAGAGTCTTCTCCAATACCACAGTTCAAAAACAACAATTCTTTGGATCTCAGCCTTCTTTTTCTAAGACAATACTTCTCATCATATAAATACAATACCGCAGGCTTCCCTGGTTCCTCACGGGTAAAGAATTTGCCTACCAATGCAGAAGATGTGGGTTCAGTCCCTGGGTTTGAAAGTTCCCCCGGAGGAGGAAATGATAACCCACTTCAAAATTCTTGCCTGGGAATTCCCTTGGACACTAAGAGCCTGGTGGGCTACAGTCCATAGGGCTACAAAGAGTCAGACATGGCTTAGTAACTGAACAACAACAACAGACAATACTTTACAAATGACAGTACATTTGCTACCCAAAGGATATTTGGCAATTTCTGGAGGGTTTTTTTTTTTTCATTGTCAAAAGTTGGGAGTGAGGCTGTTGCTATTTTCATCAAGTGGGAAAACAGCAGGAATGTGGCTAAAGATTCTATGGTGCTCAGGTCAACTCCTTGAGCAAAGGAGTTATCTGGCCTAAACATCAACTGTGCTTAGGTTAAGAAGGCTGTTTTAAAGGAATGGATGTTATACTAACTACAGCAGCCCCTCTCTGCCATCAGGATGAAGACACTTCCTTGTGCCTGCTTGCCTGCTAGTGCCTGTCCCTTAGAGCAAAGTCAGTTTTTGCTGGTTCCTTTCTCCCAACCCTGCCCACCAGGACTGGTTACAAAAATGGGCAGGGCCTAAGGGAAAGTGAAAATGCAAGACCTATTGTTCAAAAATCATCACATCAAAACCCATCATCAAGATAGCAACAACAAAGTATGAAACCAAGGTCAGAATCCTATCTAACTTCCTAGGTTGTACACCATACATCGGGCCCTAATGCCCCATCAGCAGATTAATTTATAACAATGTAATTTTATAAAGATCTACTCACATGGTTAATGCCTAATTTTCTTTGATGTCACTGTAGTGTTTTCTAGAGAGACAAACTTGTAAATTTAAGACATGCTGCTGACTGGGTCAACTTAAGCAGTTTTATATTATTTTTTTTTATTTAAAAAAGGGCTGAAACATTTTAAGAACTAAAAACACTCATGTGAGTGTTCCTTCTGCTTTTAAAGAGAGGAAAACTCATAAATATTTAGCCCCCCAAATACCTAATAAACCAACAGATGCTTGCTTCATTATCTTATCTGGTCCATCAAGGTTAGAGCATCTCAAACAGATCCATTAAGTAGCTCCACTGGGCTGTTGTTAGAATACTGAGACTTGGAAATAACTGATACATTCAATCTCCTTCATATCCCAAAGCATATCTATATTAGATAGTAGATTCAACTTTCTTTTACTATCTATAATATTAAGGCTTAAGAAGTTGGGTGATGGTACCATTAACTTTTTTTTTTTTTTTTTTAATCTTCAAGGTATTTCCAACCAGGTGATAGTGATGCTTGCCATCACTATCATCTATTTAAAAATGTTAAGGATGTATTTCTCAAATGTATTGTTTTATCTACATTTATTCCTTCTCCCACTTACATTATACCCACACAACCTCTAATCATAAGCAGTGATCTCTTTATAAATCAACTTTCTTTACATTTGGCTTCAGAGATTTTCAGCCTTACCACTAAATCATAATTTGGTCACAGAGCAAAAGACATGTATTCAGCTATTTCCATAGCAGAAATCCACAGAGATTTGAGATATAGTTTTGATTTAAAAATTATATAAGCATCTGAGCACAGTGACTAGGTTTTTGAAGGGAGGCAAGTTTCCACATTCTATGCAACTTTTCTCTCTGAAAAGGTAAGAAGCATCTTCATTTTTTATTATTTTAAGTGGTGGTTCTCTACCTCTTGGGTTGAATAATTATGGGCAGCTTCTTCCATACACTGAAGGATGTTGATCAGCATCTTTGGCTACTATTTATTAAATGACAGTAACACTTTCCCAGCTGTGAAAACTGAAAATATCAGGGGAAAATGTCCCCTGGAGGAAAAAAAAAAATCGGCCCTGGTGGAGAACCACTGCTTTAAAACAAATTTAAAGCAAATATATTAGATTTTCAGGTTGAATTTTCCTCTATAGTTTCCAAAAGAGCTCTATGAATTTTCATGCAATGATCTAGAAAGCTACACAGACAAAGCACATTAGACAAAGGAAATCAAGATTCTATTTTATTGATAGAATAACAAACCTTCCCCAACACAATGGATGTGATGGTTTTTTAAATTAAATTTAAACAGAAAACGATGGGGCCTGGTCTTGTGCCTTGCCATGTTAATCTCGAATATCACTTCTATTGTCATTGTACTAATCTCACAAATTGTACTAAGGTCAAAATGTGCTCTTATTCACCAAAACAGGGGAACAAAGACAGCATTGTCTTTGGAGCTGAACATTTGTTGGTTTCTCACACATATTCACATAATCATGTCACTTTAGGCTGTCTCTACTTAATACGACCATCTGAACAAAGGAAAAAAAGACCTGCGTAAAAGATGAACATAACTATTTTCACTGCTTTTTTTTTTTTTTTTTTTTTTTTTTACTGTCTACTCACACAGATTCCCTGGGTCTTTTATGATTATGATTGTCCTTACTTTCAGAGGGTGAAGCAATCACATCTACTTGAATAGTAGGTAAAGAATGAAGCAACTGCTTATTTGAATGGATTTCATGTAATCAATTAACTCAAAAATGGATTTAGACATATTTTGGTGATGGTTAAATTACATACATCTATGAAGAGAGCCATGTTTCTTATTTTTTTAAGTCCTTATAATTAGCCTTTATCTAACATCTCCCTGTTTTTGGTCATTTCAGATAAATTAAATTAACCTAAGCCTGAATTCCAGAAAATTCAAAAGTACATATGTCCACACTGGAAAACGTGGACTAGAGCAATACAAATGATTATAGATTTAACACTATTTCTATATGTTGTCCACTAGTGGAAACTATAAAAGTGATTAAGAAAGAATAGTTGCTTCAACAGGAGACTAATAAGCTTAGTGAACTAATAAAATTAGATTATAGAAGGTTGAAAGTTTTCTGTTTAAAGACTCAATTGCATTAAAAAATTATTTTATTATTATTTTTAGTTGATTGCTTTGTTGCCCCCCCCAACCACCTAAGCTAATTGAGAAGTGACATGCTTAAACTATTAAAGTGCTCTATCTTATTTTAATGCATGATTATTTATTTTCATCATACTTTAATTAAAATTTGAGGGAGGTAACATTAATTTACTAAGCATTATTAATATTTTTCTAAGCACAAACTTTGCTATTAAAAGAGGTCTATTTATATTACAGGGAGGGTCTGGAGTAAGATTTAGTAAAATGTTGGCTTTCCAGAATTACTGAAAGAAGATCATGAAGTTCTGCTGAAAAAGGGACTTCTTTAAAGTCTCATAATCAAATAGCAACTAGAAATGCCTCCACTTTCTAATCTGAAATAAAAAAGGATTAGAGTATGCAAATATGAAAAACCCCTAGCATGAAGAATTCTGAGTCACTCTTAGTATTATAGTCCTACCACTTAAAATTGAATTATTTCAGAAAAATATTGCAATCAAGACATAAAATATAATAGACAATCAATATGCAGAATGCCAGCAAAACATCATATAAACTATGCATTTTTCCTTGTTAAAGTCTTATGTAGGCCATGAATTATGCAAAACAACCAAGAGATCCTATTAAAAAGGTGATATATCTTCAGGATCCTAAGACATGAAAGACCATTTGAGCTTTCCTTTCAAGGTTATTACAGAGTTATCAGAAATACTCAGAGTCTGAAAGTTTTAAATGGAAGTAGGATAGTGAGCATACATCACAAGTTACAGATTGGTAAAAGAAAAATGCTACAGAAAATAACAATTTTTGATGAAACAATCAAAATTGTTTATTTAGTTGTTGTTCAGTTGCTCAGTCATGTCCGAATCTTTGCAACCCCATGGACTGCAGCACACCAGGCTTCTCTGTCCTTCAATATCTTCTGGAGTTTGCTCAAACTCATGTCCACTGAGTCAGTGATACTATCCAACCATCTCATCCTCCTGCCTCTAACCTTTCACAGCATCAGAGTCTTTTCCAATGAATCGACTTTGCATCAGGTGGCCAAAATATTGGAACGTCAGCTTCATCATCAGTCCTTCCAATGAATATTCAGGACTGATTTCCTTTAGGATTGACTGGTTTCATCTCCATGCTCTCCATGGGACTCTCAAGAGTCTTCTCCAGCACTGCAGTTCAAAAGCATCAGTTCTTCAGCACTCAGCTTTATGATCCAACTCTCATGTCCATACATGAATACTGGGAAAGCCATAGCTTTGACTAGACGGACATTTGTCGGCAAGGTGATGTCTCTGCTTTTTATACACTGCCTAGGTTTTTCATAGCTTTCCTTCCAAGGAGGAAGTGTCTTTTAATTTCATGGCTGCAGTCACCATCTACAGTGATTTTGAAGCCCCCCAAAATAAAATCTTTCACTGTTTCCATTGTTTCCCCATCTATTTGCCCTGAAGTGATGGTACCAGCTGCCATGATCTTCATTTTCTGAATGCTGAGTTTTAAGCCAGCTTTTTCTGTCTCCTCTTTTACCTTAATCAAGAGGCTCCTTAGTTCCTTTTGGCTTTTTTGCCTTTAGGGTGGTGTCATCTGTATGTCCGAGGTTGCTGACATTTCTCTCAGCAATCTTAATTCCACTTTGTGATTGATCCAGCCTGGCATTCCGCATAATGTACTCTGCACAAAAACTACATAAGCAGGGTGCCAAAATGCAGCCTTGATTGTACTCCCTTCCCAATTTTGATCCAGTCCATTGTCTGGTTTTAATTCTTGCTTCTTGTCCTGCATGTAGGTTTCTCAGGAGGCAGGTAAGGTGGTCTGGTATTCTTTTCAAGACTTTTCTAGTTTATTGTGAGCCACACAAGGCTTTAGTGTCTTCAGAGAAACAGAAGTAGATGTTTTTCCCAGAATTCTCTTGCCTTTTCTATGATCCAATGGATGTTGACAATTTGACTCCTGATTCCTCTGTCTTTCCTAAATTCAGCTTGTACATCTGAAATTTATTGAGTAGGCTATTAATTTACTCAAAATCACAAGTTGTGATGTAGCCTGAGTACAGCAGTGATGTCACTGGTTATAGCCTGTTCTTTGAAGGCATTCCCATTAATATGCATAACATATGACCTGGTAAGAATTTGTATTTACTCTTGTGACAAAATTCATTGTATTTCTTAGATGTGTCACTTAATGCTTTAAAGTATGATTGCCAAGTTATCAAAATTATTAATAATAAAACTGTCACTGAAGCATGACTAGGAGACCCCGATTAATTATAAGAAATCTTGGAAATGTAGGTTCAGATTGTTAATGGGCAAGATTGTGGTTTTAACACGTAAAGCTTGTGCCTTGTTGGTAAGCGACCCAAACTCTTGGATCAGATGAGAAAAATCTGCGTAGTCAGCTAATTTCTTTCTTCACATCATCCTCATCGGTTTATTAGTTTCACCCTTAATAATCAAAATATATTGGCAACACTAAGGTGATGAATTTCAGTCAGAAGTGTCTATGGACGCAAGAGAGGAGATAATCTGGTTAGTCAGTAAAAGAAATGACCAAACACATTTGGTGCATTTAAGCAATACAATTTTTACCCCCAAGATGTCTAGTTTCAATAATCTATTATGTGTTGTATGGGCTTTCCAGGTGGCACAGTGGAAAAAATTCCACCTGCCAATGCAGGCGATACAAGAGATAAAGTTTTGATCCCTGGGTCAAGAAGATTCCCTGCAGAAGCAAACAGCAACCCACTCCACTATTTCTTGTGGAGCCTTGGAGGCTGCAGTTTGGGATTTCAGGGAGTCAGAGATGACTGACCATGCACATTATATCTTGTATTTATGCAAGCACAAAAGAGTTTCCATTTGTATAAATCCAGAGTAGTAACTATAGCACTTACAATGAAATACAGGATTAGAAGGAAACAAAACATAGCATTATATGTGAAAATGTTGTTTCAAACCCTTGGAAACACTTGACTTAATTGAATCAGCTTGGAAATAAAGTTCCTTGGTATCCACAAAGTATTGGTACCAGGACTCCAGAGAGTACAAAAGCTTATGCTCAAGTCTCTTACATAAAATTCTATAATAGTTGCATATAACCTGTGAACATTCTCCTGCATACTTGAAATCATGTCTAAATTACTTATAGTACCTAACTCAATGTAAAAGGAATGTAAATAATTGCAGGTGTGCAGCAAATTCAGTTTTAATTTTCAGAATTGTATGGAATTTCTTTTCTGAGATATTTTGTGTCTGTGGTTGGTTGAATCTATGAATATGAAACCCGTGATTCAGAGGACCAACCGCACATACAGTCTAGAGGATCCACATCATCCCCCCTTACAATCTCCAGAAACTTCCATGCTGTGTGTTTCCATGAGTGATCTTCAACTGCCTTATTCCTCATCTTAGCCCAAGTTTTCACTGAAAATAGTGAAAGAGGTAGCAAAAGAAGGCTGTTACTCCACCAATGTTCAGTCATCCTGGAGTCAGTAAAGCTGTTGTTTAAGGCAAGTATTTTGGATCCATATATAGCTATAACTTCACTCCAGTTGAGCAGCTCAACTTATCTAAGTCTAGTTGTCTTCTCTTTGTGGTGCTAGTGGTGGAAAATCTGCTTGCCAATGCAGCAGAAGTAAGAGACACAGGTCCAATCCTTGGGTCAGGAAGATCCCCTTGGAGGAGGAAATGGCTACCCACTCCAGTATTCTTGCCTGGAAAATCCCACGGACAGATGAGCCTGGTAGGTTACAGTTCATAGTGTCACAAAGAGTCAGACACGACTGAAACAGCTTAGTATGCACACTTTACAACAGAGCATAGGTTGGGTTTAATAGCAGGATAGGTACGGTTTGTTATGATGCCTGCTGTCCCCATGATTTCAGTGGTTCTGCTTTCTATCACATGGCATCTACTCCTGCAGGCTGCACTTACAGTCTCCACTTACAGTCTCCAAGTTAATGATAGGATTCACCAATGGGAGGCAGAGATAGGGGGACTTTGCAGCTGGAAGAAAGGAGAAGCCAGAGTATCTCTAGCCTCTCTCTATTAGTTTGCTTGAGCTCCTATAACAAAATACCACTGACTGGTCAACTTAAACAGCAGAAAGTGTCAGTCACTCAGGTATGTCTGAATTTTTGAGACCCCTTTGGACTATATCCTGCCAGGTTCTCCTGTGCAAGGAATTCTCCAGGCAAGAATACTGGAGTGGGCTGCCATGCCCTTCTCCAGGGCATCTTGCTGACCCAGGGATCAAACCTGAGTCTCCTGCATTTCAGGCAGTGTTTTTATCATCTGAGCCACCAGGAAGCCCACAGGAGACCTTTGTTTACTCACAGGTCTGGAGGATACAAGTTCAAGATCAAGGTATCAGCACGTTTATTTTCTCTGAAGGCTTTCTCCCTGGCTTGCACTTGGCTGTCTTCCTAGTGTTTTATCATATGACCTTTCGTCTGTGTGCATGCATCTCTACTGTCTCTTTTGTGTCTCCAAGTTTATTCTTTTTATAAGGATGAGACAGGTTGTGACCTGGGACCCTTTGCTGCAGTGCTGCAGTGTTTGCACCTAGACATACCTTTCCTCGAGCAACAAAACACAAAGAAACTATATGTGATTAAAAAACAAAAACAAAAACAAAACTGTGTGTGTGAGCAGTTGGGGTAAATTCTGAACAAAAAACACAAAGAGACCTGAAAACCTGGCTGCCACTTTTGCAGAACTGGGAGGAAAATCAGGGGTTTCAGGAGCCAAACTAGGGTTCTGCACATACCTCTTGCACACAATACCATGTAAAGGGTTGGCAAAACACCTAAGCCATACCTCCAGCCTGACCCCTGAATGCACCCCTACCCTGACCCCATATGAAGAACAAGCTAGTCCCACCTCAGCAAGAAAAAATAATAATAAATAAAAGTCACTCAGTCATGTCTGACTCTTTGTGACCCCATGGACTCTATAGTCCATAGAATTCTCCAGGCCAGAATCCTGGAGTGGGAAGCCTTTCCCTTCTCCAGGGCATCTTCCCAACCCAGGGATCAAACCCAGGTCTCCAGCACTGCAGGTGGATTCTTTACCAGCTGAGCCACAAGGGAAGCCCAAGAATACTGGAGTGGGTAGTCCATCCCTTCTCCAGCAGATCTTCCTGACCCAGGGTCTCCTGCTTTGCAGGCTGATTCTTTACCAATTAAGCTGTGAGGGAAGCCCTGTTATTTGTTCTCATTCCTTGCCTCTGATCTGTTTCTATTGATTAGGGAGGCCAAGAACTCTGGTAGGTAACAAGGACACTGGTCATATTGGATTAGGGCCCATGTACATGACCTCATAATCATTTCTTTCAAGGCCTTATCTCCAGGTGCAGTCACACTGGGACATACTGGGAATCAGGACTCTGACATATGAATTCTAGCTGGGGACACAATTCAGCTGGCAACACCTCTGTCTCTGGTGGTTTCCCTAACGACACCTGAGTATCCTCCATGATTTCATCTTTCCACAGATGTGTCTGGAGCTCCCCAGGCTGTGTCTCTAGCTACTACTAGATAGATTCTAAGTTGCTTCAGCTTTTCTGAAGTGTCCAAGACCACTTGGGCAAGCCCCGTTGCTCTCATTTTTTGTCTCCACTGGAAATAGGAACAGGTTTCTTCTGTTGCAAACTAGGATGCCTTACCTTCTTTTGTTTAGTTACTGAGCTCTGCATCTGTAACCAGTTTCCTGGATTAAATTCTCTTGGTTTTAAATCCAAGATGGACTCTCTTTTCTTGTAAAATAAAGAGTAAATTAAACTGATACAGGAAGAGTAAATCAATCAACGCTTGAAAAGTCAGGGTAACAGAGATCATTGTGTAGTAAACACCTTGCATGTGTTTAAATAAGTGAACAATGCATCTTTATTCTGTGAATGTTATTCTCTGAACAACTTCTTTGACTCACAGGAGATTATAAACAGTTTCAAAGATGCTCTACTCAGGCTCTTTGCTTTTTTATTCTTCTCTTTCATTGTTGTCCCTGAAAAGTGAAGATTTGAAGTAGAACTTGGGAGTTTGGGTAGATACGTAAAGCTTCACTTTTTAAAAAAGGCAAAGAATTTCATGTTTGGGAACGCATATACACCCGTGGTGGATTCATGTCAATGTATGGCAAAAGCAATACAGTATTGTAAAGTAAAATAGAGTAAAAACAAAAATTAAAAAAAGAAAAGGCAAAGAATGAACGGAACAGGTTTTCAGGACCAAGTTATAGTCTTAGTTCTCAAACCATGATTTTCCCAAACATGAATTCAGAAACAAAGCGGCATCAAACCAGGAAAACATAATGTGACAAATATTATGTTGTTGTTTAGTTGCTAAGTCATGTCCAGCTCTTTGTGATCTCCCTAGAACTGTAGCCTGCCAGGCTCCTCTGACCATGGGAATTCCAAGGCAAGAATACTGGAGTTGATTGCCATTTCTTTATACCTTTATAATTATGTCCCATTGAGTAGGCAGACTCATTCTCTTCCGGCGTGAAAAACAAATCAACAGTGCTGCGATGAACATTGGGGTACATGTGTCTCTTTCAATTCTGGTTGAATAGCCAGGACATGGAAACAACCTAGATGTCCATCAGCAGATGAATGGATAAGAAAGCTGTGGTACATATACACAATGGAGTATTACTCAGCCGTTAAAAAGAATTCATTTGAATCAGTTCTGATGAGATGGATGAAACTGGAGCCGATTATACAGAGTGAAGTAAGCCAGAAAGAAAAACACCAATACAGTATACTAACACATGTACATGGAATTTAGAAAGATGGCAATGATGACCCTGTATGCAAGGCAGCAAAAAAGACACAGATGTGTATAATGGACTTTTGGACTCAGAGGGAGAGGGAGAGGGTGGGATGATTTGGGAGAATGGCATTCTAACATGTATACTATCATGTAAGAATCGAATCGCCAGTCTATGTATGACGCAGGATACAGCATGCTTGGGGCTGGTGTTGGAGATGACCCAGAGAGATGTTATGGGGAGGGAGGTGGGAGAGGGGTTCATGTTTGGGAACGCATGTAAGAATTAAAGAGTTTAAAATTAAAATAAAATAAAATAAAATAAAATAAACAATAAAAAAGATGATATATGAGGAAAAAAAAGAAAAACAAATCAACAAACAAGCAAACAAAATCCTTATATTATTGCTTGTATGATTATGAACTTTAGCTTGAAAGTGAACATCCCTCAGTCATTTCGGACTCTTTGCAACCCCATGGACTATACAGTCCATGGAATTCTGGAGTCAGAATACTGGAGTGGGTTGCCATGCTCTCCTTCAGGGGATCTTCCCAATCCAGGGATTAAACCCAGGTGTTCCACATTGCAGGCGGATTCTTTACCAGCTGAGCCACAAGGGAAACCCAAGAATACTGGAGTGGGTGGCCTATCTCTTCTCCAGTGGATCTTCCTGACCCAGGAATTGAACTGGGGTCTCTCTCATTGCAGGAGGATTCTTTACCAACAGAGCTATCTGGAAATATAGCCTACCTTCCACAAATAAGTCTTTTGCTTTATTGTCAAGCTTTTTGGAGAAGTGATCTATTTTCACCCTTCCTCTTCTCTTATCAATTATTCCAACTTCAACTCCATGAATTTAGGTTTCTTCCCTTGACATCTTAGTCTAACTGTTCTTGCAATGATTTGGGGATTATCCCCATGAATATTTTGCCAACATCATGTGCTTCGATTTCTCAATAACCTCTCATGTTCTCAACCACTGAATTAGTACTTTTTCGTATGTTTTTCTCCCATATATTTGTATTCATCTTCTCAGTCCATTTAGAGGCTTCTTTTTTACTGGTCTTCTGGAAAATGTTATCCCCTGGATTACTCATTATAGCTTGATGTGTAAGACTTTACTTATAGCCATGGCATTATTTAATTTCTCTATGTAAAAACTCACAAATACCTATGTCTAAAGCTGGTCTTTCCCTCAGGCATTGCTTGTTGTCCATATAATTAACTGTATGTGAAATATTTCCCAATGAAATACCTTCAGGCAGGTCATATATTTAGATATCTAGGTGAACTCATCACTTTCTTCCCAAATATGTCCCCAGAGCTATGAATAGTTCCACAATCCAATTTTTTTTCTAAACCTAAAATCATCAATACTCTCTCCATCTAAGTATAGACACATATTTATAGCCTTTAGATAGATAAACTCTCCTCTCCCCCATTAACATCGCTGAAAATTTTGCTCGTATTCTCATCCCTTTTTATTTTGCAATTTACAAATTCCCCTCTCATCTCTGTGCCCCATGAATTGTCCACTTTCTGCCTGGAGCGGCTACTGCCACCCCAAACCATGTTTCATGCAGCTGTGGAATGTTCTTTTACAAATGTAAATGTTATTAGTTCTTCTCTACTCAAAACAATTCCCGTAGCTCCCAAATGACTCCAGGATGAAATGCGTGTTCTTACCATGGCTATAAACCTCATTAGGACTTGGTTTCTTACAATTCCAAGCTTAGTTCATCATTTCATGATTCATATTTTGCTCTCTAGCCATACAAACAGCACTAGCCTGGAAATAAATAAATGTAATCATAAGCTCTCCATTCAAAAACTTAACTCCTGATTTTCTCTCTGTCTGGTGCCCCCTAAGGTCTCTTCTTTGCCCTGTTCACTCCAGTCAGTGTTTTTGTTTATTTGTTCATGTGTTTTATAAATTTGGTTTGAACACATCCACTGTTAAACAGATTGATTACCCAGTCAGGATACATTGCAAAGATGGAAAGCAGAGAGCAGGGCATCACCTACTACATTTGATTGCTGTACTCAGTTCTTAGAGCGAGCTCTGTCTTGCCTCCTGTCTTAGAGTCCGAAAAGCTAAATTTCTTCCCCAGTTTCCCTTGTGACTGGGGCTATGGTCATTTTGCGATGTTGTCAATCAGACAGAATCTCAAAAATTCTGAATTTGTAGCTGATTTATGAAAAGAGAAAATGCTACCACATTATACTACATGAGCCATCCATTTGCAATGAATGATCCAGCAGAGGAGGTGTGGTTCTTAGAAAGAGTTATGGAAGCATTGGTTTCCTCATCCTTAGGTGGAAGCGGTTAAGGTATTTCTGGAAACAACAGCTGCAACAATGGCTTATTGATTCCTCAACTTTCTGATTCTGGTGCAGAAACACAAATTTCCAGAAGTCTTAACTGGACCTTAGAACATGCTGCCTTGGAGTTACCAGTGCTGTGTCAGCTCTGTTCCATATCTTAAACCCCATTCTGTTTAAAATAGCTAGACACCTTCCCAACAGTTCTATCAGATAAATTATTTCCATTATGTAGATGAAGAAACTGAGTAACAGAAAGTAGATTTTCTGTGGTTACACAGAGAATAAGTAGTTAATCCAAGAAGTGAACATAGGCATTCCCTCCCAAATTCTGCCTAAATCTCTACCATCAAGAATCTCTTCTATGTTGGCAAATTTGTCAGTCTTCAGTCTGGCAAACACAGGGACGACTTTATTTATTAGAGTGTTTTGGACCCATTCACTTTTGCTGGTAAATTTTTATTAAATGAGTTCACATTGGAAGGCCATTTCTTAACAAAAAAGAGGTATATTTCTCACAAAGATAGAGATGTTTATCTAGGTCTAACTAGGACCTTTTTTTTTTTTTTTTTTTCTAAATCCTGTAAGAGCCCTATAAGGCAAGTCAGTCATAGTTAAAATATGTTTGGTCAGCCTGAAATAATAATTAAAAAAATAAAGGAATGAAAATGATGGTAGCTTCCATATTCATAAAGGGTGTGGTCTTGAATACAGGAGTGGATTCTTGGCAGTTAACTACCTTTAACTCCTTGCATAATTCTTAATGATATAGTTAAATTTAGCTGCAGAACTAGAATAATTCCAAAAACTTGGCTAAGACCCCCATTCTCATGGACTGCTTTTTGATTAAAACTGTATGTATTTAATTTTACAATTCCCTTGTATCTTATTGCTTTTTCCATTGTCTAATCTCTCTTCTGAGTAGCCCACTTCTTCTTTAGACCTGATACTTAAATTCAGTAAATTGTCGCTATGTCTTCAGGCTTTGGAACCATTGTTTCTTTGTGAACTCATTTATCACTCAAAAGGTAACGTTGTTTACCTTACCTTAAATTTCTTAGGAAAACCTCAGTGTCACCTCTCTTATCCCAGTACAAACACTGTTCTGCCCTTAATTCTAATCATCCCTTACACATCTTTCCAATTACAGTGAAAGCCCCAGGGGAGTAGAGATTGTGCCATATTCATCTTAGTAAACTTAGTTTGTAGCACAGCACAGGGTAAGATTGAAAAACATCCAACATATTATTCTGAATGAAATGATAATTTATTCGAAGGGACTCTGCTAATTGCAAAATGCCTCCTGGCTTAAGATATTATGAAGTTTCTTGTTCAAAACATACCTTTAGAATTTAAAGATAATTTAAACTTTGTATGCCAAAGAGCGAATCATTAGAAAAATTTTTATGTTCTTTATTTTGTATCCATTTTCATAGCGCTAGCTCCTAAGAACTCAATATGGTGAATTATCATTTTGAGCTCTGAGATAAGAGGAAAAAGATAAATGCATATTATTTCAGCACTTCACACTTCAAAATTGCTCCTAAAATGCATTCTGAAAATATGAATACTCAATTGCCTTATTTGGCATATCTATGGATGAACAAACTAAGGAAAATATAAGATTGATTTAAAATATCTCTACTGGGGTAATAACTTATTTTCACTATTGTATCATAAATATGCCATGGCAATCTTATTAACTGATTCAATCTAATTAGTGTCAAAGGCAAGGTGCTTGTCCTGAATGAAATATTGCCTTCAACAATAACTATTAGGGCCAAGATAAATGTAATGAGATACATTTTTCAAAGAAATGCTTTCATTGTAAGAACTTGTGAAAAAAAATTTTATGGGACTCCATGTTAGTTTAATCCAACCACTATTCCCTGAGAATTTATCATGAATTCAATGCACTAAGTTCTAGTCAAGTACAAGTGAATTAAAAGCAAGTGCATCAAAAAGTTTAGAGTAGAAAACTTACAAATTCAAATAGCAAATTCTAAGTACATAAGACAAATGCAATGATAAAAGTTTCAAAGATTTTGTGGAAGAGAATGATAGTTAACCTTACCTTGAGGACTGGAGTTGAGATAGTGGCAAGAAGTATGGAGACTCCCTTGTTATGATGATACTAGAGTTAAATGCTAAAGAATGTATTCAAGAGAATGGGAAGGGGAAAAGTCTTTTTTCAGACCAAGAGACTTGAGAAGCTGCAGATACATGAAACAACTTGGTGAATCTGGGAATTAAAAGCAGGTCATCCAATTTGGAAAATAAACTAGGAAACGGCGACTCCTGGAAAATTATATCCTTTTTTGGTGGCAGAAAGCATCCATATCATGAAATTC
Organism: Ovis aries; assembly: GCF_016772045.2. Classification (NCBI taxonomy): domain Eukaryota; kingdom Metazoa; phylum Chordata; class Mammalia; order Artiodactyla; family Bovidae; genus Ovis; species Ovis aries. The sequence continues at coordinate 136,767,728 of NC_056054.1, forward strand.
CTTGTCTGCAAGGATTAAGAGTGGTTGATGAAAGCTTCCAAAATTATCACTACAGATACAGGGTTCCATACAAAAGAACTATTCTATGTATGTGCTGTGCCTATCCGACTCTTTGTGACCTTTCTGACCATAGCCCACCAGGTTCCTCTGTCCATGGAATTTTCCAGGCAAGAATACCAGAGCAAGTTGTCATTTCCTACTCCAGGGTATGTTCTTGACCCAGAGATGGAAACTGCAATCTTTTGTGTTGCCTGCATTGGCAAGTGAATTCTTTACCACTGTGCCACCTGGGAAGCCATTCTATGCATGTGGTTGCCTAATTATGTCATGGAAGCATTTAGTCATAGAGACCTAAGAGTATAGTTAGAACTTAATTTTAATTAACTATCTAATGTGAATTCACTTCGATATTTAAATTATATTGAATTTCTTAAAGTATGAGAGACAATACTTGAAACTGAATAGTGCAGATTTAGCTGAAATTTCTGCATCCGTCATTAGGCAGGCTTTCACTAGTGGACTACATTTGCATCCTATTATTTTATAAAATGTGTCTTTTGGAAACTGGTCAAAACTTTAATTGGTCTAGCATCCAGGCTATCAGGCAAAAACTAGATAAGTAGGATTACAGGTTATATGGTAAAGTGGAAAGATCTATCTAGTTCACTCTAGGTAAAACAAAACTCACATGAAATATTGCAGTTGCCCCCATATATTGCCAACTCTTTTGTACACTTCTCCCCAGAGTTTTTTTTTTTTTCCAAACTTCAGTGACATACTGTCTTCAAAATAGTAGTTTTATTCTTTACTTGGAGCTTCCCTGGTGGCTTAGTGGTAAATAATCTGTCTACCAATGAAGGAGATGCAGGTTCAATCCCTGGGTCTGGAAGATACCCTGGAAAAGGAAATAGCAACCCACTCCAGTATTCTTGCCTGGAAAATCCTATGGACAGAGGAGCCTTGTGGTCTACAGTCGATGTGGTCCGACAGAGTTGGACGTGACTTAGCAATTTTATTACACATATGAATCCTCTACTTATATTCTCATTTTGGAAACTTTCCATGGATTAGGACTGCATTTTGTTTTATGGTCACAGGATGTGTTGGACCTCAGTTTCCTAACCAGGTATCAAACCCATGTGCCCTGCATTAGAATCTCTGAGTCTTAACCCCTGGACTGCCTGGGGCATCCCAAGACTGCATTTAAGATGAAAAATTATATTTTAAAGATGGCTTATCAGGCCCTACATATTCCATTTCCTTTAAGAATCTGTAGCCTCACATTTTGCTCCCAGGAACTCTTTGCTCCTTAAGTCAGTCCTGTTGTCCTGTTTCCATTTGTTGCATCACTAAACCATTGTATGAAAAGTTATGTCTACTCAATATTTTGTTATATCTCTCCCCAAGCTCCATTCCTCTTTCACGAAATTCACTTGTAATCAACTTTCGGATTTCAATTCACTGGTCACTTACCCAGAGAAACCTCCACCAACCTCTTTACTGGTCCGACCATGTTTAGAATATGCCTCAAAGCAACATTTAACTCCCTTTCCAAGCATTTACTATGGTTTAGGTGTTATAGTTTATTATTATTATGCTATTATTATCATTTGAAAAATGTCCAATAATTGTATTCCTTATCATAGAATAATAATGTCTAACACAGACATTTCAATAATGTCTATATTATCATTTGAAGAGTTATACTTCTAGATATTATGTTCTTTGAGGAAAGGGACCAGAAATATTTTTCACAATTGCATCTCCATGGCAAAGCCTAATATGTAATAGCTATAATCAATAGTTAAACTCAAGATTTAAACTAAGTGATGAAAGTATTAGGATTTTAAACTGATGACTGGTAAGGGGTTCCCTTACTTATGTCTGTGATGTAAAATGCTTGTAGAATGGTAGATACTGAAGGAATAAATTTGAGCTGTATTTTTAGGAAATATTTTGTGTCTTAACCTTTCACCACTAAAATAAATGGTGATATGAAGATGGTATTCTTTCTCTAACCTCATGTTTAGTTAGCTTTTAAGGGCATTCCTAGAACTTATTCTGTGCTTTATATAGTTGGAAGAGCAAAGAAAATGAGATTCTAACTCACATTTGAGAAATGTCATGGTGGATGGCATCAGAAAAGAGGGTTAAAACTTGGAAGAAACTACTGACTAACAGAGGACCAAAGATGCATGTTCCCTGAAATCAGATGAAGCACTCCCTAGAGGGAAGTTAGCCCAAGAGACAGTCAGCCAGTGTTACAGGACCCTCCAGGTGGAAGCTGTGGCCTCTCCACAAGGAGGATGTGCTGAAAATCTGGAGTGTGTGAAAAAAAGAAAATCCAAGTCCAAATCAGGACACTCAAGAACTCAGTAAAGAACTCACAAAATTATCCATGAAAGAATAAGCTTTAAACATATACTACTCAAGAGACTGCAAATCTGTCTTACATAGAACCATTCAGTTAACTCTTTCTGATTTCTTCACCTTTTATCCCTCCAGCTTCTTTGTTCCTAAGGGAGGCATTGAATAAAGCAGCAGAAAAAGAAACAGAAATTGGTGACTGATGATTGCAAGTCCATACAATTTCTGTCCTTTATTGAGCCCGTCTTTCCATGAAATGTTCCCTTGGTATCTCTGATTTTCTTGAAGAGATCTCTAGTCTTTCCTATTCTATTGTTTTCCTCTATTTCTTTGCACTGATTGCTGAAGAAGCCTTTCTTATCTCTCCTTGCTATTCTTTCAAACTCTGCATTCAAATGGATATATCTTCCTTTTTCTCCTTTGCTTTTTGCTCCTCTTCTTTACACAGCTATTTGTAAGGCCTCCTCAGACAGCCATTTTGCATTTTTGCATTTCTTTTTATTGGGAATGGTCTTGATTGCTGTCTCCTGTGCAATGTTATGAACCTCCATCCATAGTTCATCAGGCACTATGTCTATCAGATCTAGTCCCATAAATCTATTTCTCTCTTCCACTGTATAATCATAAGGAATTTGATTTAGGTCATACCTGAATGGTCTAGTGGTTTTCCCCACTTTCTTTAATTTAAGTCTGAATTTGGCAATAAGGGGTTCACGATCTGAGCCATAGTCAGCTCCCAGTCTTATTGTTGCTGACTGTATAGAGCTTCTCCATCTTTGGCTGCAAAGAATATGATCAATCCGATTTTGGTGTTGACCATCTGGTGATGTCCATGTGTAGAATCTTCTCTTGTGTTGTTGGAAGAGGGTGTTTGCTATGACCAGTGCATTCTCTTAGCAAAACTCTATTAGCCTTTGCCCTGCTTCATTCTGTACTCCAAGGCCAAATCTTCCTTTTACTCCGGGTATTTCTTGACTTCCCACTTTTGCATTCCAGTCCCCTGTAATGGAAAATACATCTTTTTGGGGTGTATTTCTAAAAGGTCCTGTAGGTCTTCATAGAACTGGTTAACTTCAGCTTCTTTAGCGTTACTGGTTGGGGCATAGGCTTAGATTACCGTAATATGGATTGCCTTCAAAATGAACAGAGATCATTCTGTCGTTTTTGAGATTGCATCCAAGTACTGCATTTTGGACTCTTGTTGACGATGATGGCTACTCCATTACTTCTAAGGGATTCCTGGCAACAGTAGTAGATATAATGGTCATCTGAGTTAAATTCACCCATTCCAGTTCATTTTAGTTCGCCGATTCCTAGAATGTCAACGTTCACTCTTACCAACTCCTGTTTGACCACTTACAATTTTCCTTGATTCATGGACCTAACATTACAGGTTCGAATGTAATGTTGCTCTTTAAAACATCGGAACTTGCTTCTATCACCAGTCACATCCACAAATGGGTATTGTTTTTGCTTTAGCTCCATCCCTTCTTTCTTTCTGGATTTATTTCTCCACTGATCTCCAGTAGCATATTGGGCACCTACCAACCTGGCGAGTTCATCTTTCAGTGTCTTATCTTTTTACCTTTCCGTAAAATGGTATGGACCTATCAGAAGTAGAATATATTAAAAAGAGGTGGCAAGAATACACAGAAGAACTATACAAAAAAGATTTCATGACCCAGATAATCACAACGGTGTGATCACTCACCTAGAGCCAGACATACTGGAATGTGAAATCACGTGGGCCTTGGAAAGTATCACCACTAACAACAAAGCTAATGAAAGTGATGGAATACCAGTTGAGCTATTTAAAATCCTGAAAGATGATACTGTGAAAGCACTGCAGTCAATATGCCAGAAAATTTGGAAAATTCAGCAGAGGTCACAGGACTGGAAAAGGTCAGTTTTCATACCAATCCCAAAGAAAGGCAATGACAAGGAATGCTCAAACTACTGCACAATTGCACTCATCTCACACGTTAGTAAAGTAATGCTCAAAATTCTCCAAGCCAGGCTTCAGCAATACTTGAACTGTGAACTTCCAGATGGTCAAGCTGGTTTTGGAAAAGCCAGAGGAACCAGAGATCAAATTGCCAACATCCTCTGGATCATTGGAAAAGCAAGAGAGTTCCAGAAAAAATATCTATTTCTGCTTTATTGACTATGCCAAAGCCTTTGACTATGTGGATCACAATAAACTGTGGAACATTCTGAAGTAGATGGGAATACCAGACCACCAACCTGCTTCTTGAGAAATCGGTATGTAGGTCAGGAAGCAACAGTTAGAACTGGACATGGAACAACAGACTGGTTCCTCATAAGAAAAGGAATACATCAAGGCTGTATATTGTCACCCTGCTTATTGAACTTATATGCAGAGTACATCATGAGAAATGCTGAGCTGGAGGAACCACAAGCTGGAATCCAGATTGCCAGGAGAAATAGCAATGACCTCAGATATACAGATGACATCACCCTTATGGCAGAAAGTGAAGAAGAACGAAAGAGTTTCTTGACGAAAATGAAAGAGAAGAGTGAAAAAGTTGGCTTAAAGCTCAACATTCAGAAAACTAAGATCATGGCATCTGGTCCCATTACTTCGTGGGAAATAGATGGAGAAACAGTGGAAACAGTGTCAGGCTTTATTTTATTTTATTTTATTTTTGGCTCCAAAATCACTGCAGATGGTGACTGCAGCCATGAAATTAAAAGACGCTTACTCCTTGGAAGGAAAGTTATGACCAACCTAGATAGCATATTGAAAAGCAGAGACATTACTTTGTCAACAAATGTCCGTCTAGTCAAGGCTATGGTTTTTCCAGTGGTCATGTATGGATATGAGAGTTGGACTTTAAAGAAAGTTGAGCAACAAAGAATTGATGCTTTTGAACTGTGGTGTTGGAGAAAACTTCTGAGAGTCCATTGGATTGCAAGGAAATCCAACCAGTCTATCCTAAAGGAGATCAGTCCTGGGTGTTCATTGAAAGGACTGATGTTGAAGCTGAAACTCCAATACTCTGGCCACCTGATATGAAGAGCTGACTCATTTGAAAAGACCCTGATGCTGGAAAAAATTGAGGGCAGGAGGGAAAGTGGTCAGCAGGGGATGAGATGGTTTGATGACATCACCAACTCAATGGATATGAGTCTGGCTAAGCTCTGGGAGTTGGTGATGGACAGGGAGGCCTGGTGTGCTGTTGTTCATGGGGTTGAAAAGATTCTGACATGACTCAGTGACTGAACTTAAGTGAACTGAATTGGAAGTCAAAGACCATAGTTCTACCCTGTAATAGCAAGCCATTACAGCTGGCTGTAGCTGGGGGAAAAGAAAAGAAATATTATAATTGAAAGACACTTGAGAGTTACTTTATTGGATATTTTTCATCACTGAATTAACACTATAATTTCATTATAAAATGAGTATTGGATTTTCTGTTATTTAATACTGATACAAAATGTCATGGAATCATTGTAGCTTTTCAAGTGGGATTAAGGGGGAGGACTATCTCCAATACTTTTGGCCACCTGATGTGAAGAGCTAATTCATTGGAAAAGACCCTGATACTGGGAAAGATTGAAGGCAGAAGGAGAAGAAGGTAACAGAGGATGAGATGTTTGGATCACATCACCATTTCAATGAATATGAACTTGGGCAAACTCCAGAGGATAATGAGAGACAGGGAGGCTTGGTGTGCCGTAGTCCATTAGGTCACAAAGAGTTGGACGTGACTTGGCAACTGAACAACAATCCACATTGAGATAGTTTTAAAAAACAGGATAAAAATGTAGTTAATTTTATAATTATACCTAATGAGGACTACCAATGTGATATACCTGTTGCATAACACTTATTGATCATTCATGGAATGAGTGAGTTGCATTTTCATCTTACCTTTTTACTAATAAGCTCTATGACCTCATGAAATGTCTGGTAAAATGGGCCTCAAGTATAAAGATAAGAAATTCTGCTGAAGCTCATACTCAATTTCTAGTCCTGAGTGTCTAATGGGGATCAAACCTGGTCTCCTGCCTTTCAGGCAGATTCTTTACTGTCTGAGCCACCAGGGAAGCCCAAGTATCTACTATCCTTCAGTCATCATAATTGCTTAATAAGTCACTTTTTAGACAGTTCAAAATACTTAAATGCTCCCAAATAATAATATTTTGAATTTTTAATAAAGAGATTCTAAATGACTATATATGTATATATAACTGGCAATCATGGTGCTAAACATGTAGCTGAAAAGACAAAATATAGATAATTCCAATGTATTTTATAAATGTAATGATAGAGCATGGAATCTAAGAATATCATATGAGATGTATTTAGCTTCATTAAAATATAGGTGATGGCTCTGTCTATGTGCTGAGTGCTCAGTAGCTAAGTCATGTCCAACTCTTTGCCACCCTATAGACTGTAGCCCACCAGTCCCCTCTGTCCATAAGATACTTCAGGCAAGAAAACTGGAGTGGGTTGCCATGCCCTTCTCTAGGGAATCTTCCTGACCCAAGGATCAAACTCGCATCTCCTGTGACTCCTGCATTGCAGGTGGATTCTTTATGGCTGGGCCACTGGGGAAGCTGATTCTGTGCATGAACAAGCTTAAAACCAGAACTAAACTCAGGATATCAAAAACTTCAAAGTCACCCTATATTTGCAACAAATAAATTACTTAATCTATTTAAAATTAAGAAGGTCCTGTTTCAGCAACCAGTCTTATAAAATACTTTTTTCTTGGTTTCATGAATTGCTTTGTTTGTGTAGGCAATTGTATTAATAGCTTAATAACATTTTTCCTACTATCATTGAATGATTGACCAATTTAATCTTCAAGAACATGGATTCAATCCACAAAGGAAGGGCATGGGGTGAAACGCCTAATTAGTTGTACAAGGCAGTGTTTTTCCAGTACATAGGGAATAAAACAAACTTTGTTCTTGCATTTACTCCTGAGAAAGTAAAATCATTTAGAATCTTTCTTGTTGCTTCAAATTACATAATCTGAATAGTTTTATTTGGGGGTATTCTTATCACATTTTAATTAATCTTATTTAAATGTATAAGATTGACATTATAAAACATCAGCTATGAGAACAGAGATAAACTGTTAAGTAGTTTGTATCATGAGTGAATTTTATTAAAACTATTTGTGACAAAATAATCCAACAAGATTAAACTTTGAACAATGCAATATAGTTGCTATCTTAGGAAAATAATATGAGAACAGATTTTCAGTGGGAGAAAACAACCTGGAATATTACAGTGCTGCTGCTGCTGCTAAGTCGCTTCAGTCGTGTCCAACTCTGTGCAACCCCAGAGATGGCAGCCCACAAGGCTCCCCCATCCTGGGGATTCTCCAGGCAAGAACACTGGAGAGGGTTGCCATTTCCTTCTTCAATGCATGAAGGTGAAAACTGAAAGTGAAGTCGCTCAGTCGTGTCCGCTCAGTCGCGACCCCATGGACTGCAGCCTACCAGGCTCCTCCGTCCATGGCATTTTCCAGGCAAGAGTACTGGAGTGGGTTGGGTATCTTCTAGAAGATACCTAATAGTCATAGACAGTGAATTAGACTAATTGTGAATGTTAAAATTATAAAGCCTTTAGACATTCATGTTTTGAAATTTCTATTCACTTTTATTTTGAAATATTTAAACTTTTGAGTTCAACTCCATGAACCTTTTTAGAGCTAAGAAATGCAAGTCACAAATCTCTTATTAAAAACCTAGTAATTCACAGTCAATGGACATGAGTTTGAGCAAGCTTCGGGAGGTAGTGATGGACAGAGAAGCCTGGTGTGTTGCTATCCATGGGGTCGCAAAGAGTCCGACGTGACTGAGCAACTGAACTGAGCTGAATTCACACAGGTCTTTCTTTGAATCAAATGAAGTTAACCATTCAAACTGAGAAAAAAAAAAAGACATGCGAAGTTCGAACGGTCAGTTTTACTTTAACATGGTTTAAAACATTTTTTATTTGAAACAGAACTTCCTTTTTAACAACAGTAAGATTAAGGATAGTAGTTTTAAAAAAGTGGTAAAATTAAGGACAGTCAATTAACATCGGAAATTATTTACAATATTTTAGAATATTTACCTTTAAGCACTTTAGATATATGAGCAACATTTTGAATGATACATATCATATTCAACATACTTTTGGATACAGATTAAAATTTTGTTTAACTATATAGAGCACTATTCTCATTGAAATTTTAGAATTAGAGTAATAAGTAAAAATTTTAAGAAGTTTGGCAACTGAAGAATCAAAAGGAAATACATACGATTTTGGTTTTGTAATACACTCAGTTGGTACTGGGTAATCTAGGAAAAATTAAGCCTAAGTAAAATAGTATATAAAAGAAATTAATATGGCAGATAATATTGGTAAGATAAAGGTTTGGTCCAAATGAATGCTTCTTTATCCAACATATTCTTTCTTGACAGAGTCCATCTATATATTAATTTTTTAATAATATAACATACATGACACAGGGTACTTTAAGATCTCCCTTTAACATGTTTTATGAGGGTCTGTGTAACTCCCTGAACATTGATCAAAGTGTAAATACAAGATGGATGCCATTTAATAAATGGTCATATATTTAGGCTCCACTAGAGCTTACAATTCCTTTAATGAAAACATCTGGTAGGGTTTTAAATTAGTATATCATTACATGAGCACTCATTGGATGTGGGAAAGTCTCAGATTTCTTTCAGTTTGCTGTATAACCTGCCAGCATCCAGAAAGTGCAGCAAGAATATATGACCAATTTAATTTCTGTATTAGTTAAATTAACTTTATTGGACATTTTCTGTGTGAGACGTTCCTGATGGGAAAACTTACTACAACACTAATACACACTAATATTAAGACTGGAATTGTTGAATCTTTCAAAATATGTTTAATTTGACCACTACAACTGCCCTTTCAAGTAGATCTGGAAGAAAAATGATGCTCAGAGAAATTAAGTGAAGTGAAAGTCGCCAGTCATGTCCCACTGTTTGTGACCCCATGGATTATACAGTCCATAGAATTCTCCAGTCCAGAATACGGGAGTGGGTAGGCAGTCCCTTCTCCAGGGATCTTCCCAACCCCAGGATCAAACCTAGGTTTCCTGATTGGCAGGCAGATTCTTTGCCACTGAGCCACCTGGGAAGACCAAGGTCTCATAAAATATCACAAAGCTATGCACTTACTTTTACTTGGCTTACCCTTTCATTTCCCTTGCCAACAAATAAAACTGTTTGCAGATATTAAACATGCTTTAAAGTGCTACACTTTCCTTGCAAGAAGACATGATTTGTGAGAATTTATTATTGCTTTGTGGCTTCCCTTGTGGCTCAGATGGTAAGGAATCTGCCTGCAATGAAGGAGACCTGGGTTCAATCTCTGGGTTGGGAAGATCCCCTGGAAGAAGAAATGGCAACCCACTACAGTATTCTTGCCTGGAGAATCCCCATGGACAGAGGAGTCTGGCAGGCTACAGTCCATAGGGTTGCAAACAGTAGGACATGACTGAGCGACTAATCTCAGCACATATTATTGCTTTGGTAATTCACCTTCATTACAGCCCCCTGGGATTCTCACATCATGGTATTCAGACACCGATAAGGGCCTTCGCAAAATGGCATCAAGCTGACTGATGTAACCAATAGGATGTGGTTGAAATTAAGGTTGTGACTTCAAGGCAAGACCATCAAAGATACGCGACATCTATCGAACCACTCTCTTCGAAAGAATGTAGCTGCAATGTTATAAATCATTTCCAACACTCCTAAGCATGAGTCCATGCATGTGGTAAGTCATTTCAGTCATGTTGGATTCTGTGATCCCATTGACTGTAGCCAGCCAGGCCCTCTGTCAATGGGATTCTCCAGGCAAGAACACTGGAGTGGGTTGCCATGTCCTTCTCCAAGGGGATCTTCCTGATATGGAAGAACCCACGTCTCTTATGTCTCCTGCATTGATAAGTGGGTATTTTACCATGAATGTCACCTGGGAAGACCATCGATAAGTGGGTATTTTACCATTAATGTCACCTGGGAAGACCAAGGACAGGTCCATGTGGTAAAACTCTGAGGACTCCTGCCAATAGCCAGATCAATTTGCCAATTCTGGGAGTAAGTTCAATGTGAAAACCGATTCTCCAATCATAGCCAAGCCTTCAGATGACCGCAGGCACAGGTATAATCTTAACAACTGTATGAGAGATGCAGACAGAGAGCCACTTCAGTATTCTTGCCTTGAGAACCACATGAACAGTATGAAAAGGCAAAATGATAGGATACTGAAAGAGGAACTCCCCAGGTTAGCAGGTGCCCAATATGCTACTGCAGATCACTGGAGAAATAACTCCAGAAAGAATGAAGGAAGGAAGCCAAAACAAAAACAATACCCAGTTGTGGATGTGACTGGTGATAGAAGCAAGGTCTGATGCTGTAAACAGCAATATTGCATAGGAACCTGGAGTGTTAGGTCCATGAATCAAGGCAAATTGGAAGTGGTCAAACAGGAGATGGCAATAGTGAACGTTGACAATCTAGGAATCAGCGAACTAAAATGGACTGGAATGGGTGAATTTAACTCAGATGACCATTATATCTACTACTGTGGGCAGGAATCCCTTAGATGGAATGAAGTAGCCATCATGATCAACAAAAGAGTCCGAAATGCAGTATTTGGATGCAATCTCAAAAACGACAGAATGATCTCTGTTCATTCCCAAGGCAAACCTTTCAAATTCACGGTAATCCAAGTCTATGCCCCAACAGTAATGCTGAAGAAGCTGAAGTTGAATGGTTCTATGAACCTATAAGACCTTTTAGAACTAACGCCCAAAAAAGATGTCCTTTTCATTATAGGGGACTGGAATGCAAAAGTAGGAAGTGAAGAAACACCTGGAGTAACAGGCAAATTTGGCCTTGTAATACGGAATGAGGCAAGGCAAAGACCAATAGAGTTTTGCCAAGAGAACACACTGGTCATAGCAAACACCCTCTTCTAACAACACAAGAGAAGACTCTACACATGGCTATCACCAGATGGTCAACACCAAAATCAGATTGATTATATTCTTTGCAGCCAAAGATGGAGAAGCTCTATAAAGTTAGTAAAAAACAAGACTGGGAGCTGACTGTGGCTCAGATTATGAACTCCTTATAGCCAAATTCAGACATAAATTGAAGAAAGTAGGGAAAACCACTAGATCATTCAGGTATGAGCTAGATCAAATCCCTTATGATTATACAGTGGAAGTGAGAAGTAGATTTAAGGGACTAGATCTGATAGAGTGCCTGATGAACTATGGAATGAGGTTTGTGACACTGTACAGGGGACAGGGATCAAGACCATCCCCATGGAAAAAAAATGCAAAAAAGCAAAATGGCTGTCTGGGGAGGCCTTACTATCTGTGAAAAGTAGAGAACTGAAAAGCAAAGGAGAAAAGGAAAGATATAAACATCTCAATGCAGAGTTCCAAAGAATAACAAGAAGAGATAAGAAACCCTTCCTCAGCGATCAATTCAAAGAAATAAAGGACAGCAACAGAATGGGAAAGACTAGAGATCTCTTCAGGAAAATTAGAGATACCAAGGGAATATTTCATGCCAAGATGGGCTCGATAAAGGGCAGAAATCGTATGGACCTAACTGAAGCAGAAGATATTAAGAAGAGGTGGCAAGCATACACAGAAGAACTGTACAAGAAAGATCTTCATAACCAAGATAATCATGATGGTGTGATCACTCACCTAGAGCCAGACATCTTGGAATGTGAAGTTAAGTGGGCCTTAGAAAGCATCAATATGAACCAAGCTAAAGAGGTGATGGAATTCCAGTTGAGCTATTTCAAATCTTGAAAAATGATGCTGTGAAAGGGCTGCACTCAATATGCCAGCAAATTTAGAAAACTCAGCAGGGGCCACAGGACTGGAAAAGGTCAGTTTTCATTCCAATTCCAAAGAAAGGCAATGCCAAGGAATGCTCAAACTACTGCACAATTTTACTCATCTCAGTTCAGTTCAGTCACTCAGTCATGTCCTACTCTTTGCGACCCCATGAATCGCAGCACGCCAGGCCTCCCTGTCCATCACCAACTCCTGGAGTTCACTCAGACTCATGTCCATTGAGTCTGTGATGCCATCCAGCCATCTCATCTTCTGTCGTCCCTTCTCCTCCTGCCCTGATCCCTCCCAGCATCAGAGTCTTTTCCAATGAGTCTACACTTCGCATGAGGTGGCCAAAGTACTGGAGCTTCAGCTTTAGTATCATTACTTCCAAAGAAATCCCAGGCCTGATCTCCTTCAAGATGGACTGGTTGGACCTCCTTGCAGTCCAAGCAACTCTCAAGAGTCTTCTCCAACACCACAGTTCAAAAGCATCAATTCTTCGGGTCTCAGCCTTCTTCACAGTCCAACTCTCACATCCATACATGACCACTGGAAAAGCCATAGGCTTGACTAGACGGACCTTAGTCGGCAAAGTAATGTCTCTGCTTTTGAATATACTATCTAGGTTGGTCATAACTTTTCTTCCAAGGAGTAAGCGTCTTTTAATTTCATGGCTGCAGCCACCATCTGCAGTGATTTTGGAGCCCCCCAAAATAAAGTCTGACACTGTTTCTACTGTTTCCCATCTATTTCCCATGAAGTGATGGGATCGGATGCCATGATCTTCGTTTTCTGAATGTTGAGCTTTAAGCCAACTTTTTCGCTCTCCTCTTTCAATTTCATCAAGAGGCTTTCTAGCTCCTCTTCACTTTCTGCCATAAGGGTGGTGTCATCTGCATATCTCAGGTTATTGATATTTCTCCCGGCAATCTTGATTCCAGCTTGTGTTTCTTCCAGTCCAGCGTTTCTCATGATGTACTCTGCATATAAGTTAAATAAGCAGGGTGACAGTATATAGCCTTGACACACTCCTTTTCCTATTTGGAACCAGTGTGTTGTTCTATGTCCAGTTCTAACTGTTGCTTCGTGGCACACACTAGTAAAGTAATGCTCAAAATTCTCCAAGCCAGGCTTCAGCAATATGTGAACCGTGAACTTCCTGATGTTCAAGCTGGTTTTAGAAAAGGCAGAGGAACCAGAGATCAAATTGCCAACATCCTCTGGATCACAGAAAAAGCAAGAGAGTTCCAGAAGAACATCTATTTCTGCTGTATTAACTATGCCAGAACCTTTGACTGTGTGGATCACAATCACTGCGGAAAATTCTGAAAGAGATGGGAACACCATACCACCTGACTGGCCTCTTGAGAAACCTATATGCTGGTCAGGAAGCAACAGTTAGAATGGGACATGGAACAACAGACTGGTTCCAAATAGGAAAAGGAGTACATCAAGCCTGTATATCATTACCCTGCTTTTTGAACTTACATGCAGAGTACATCATGAGAAATGCTGGGCTGGAAGAAGCACAAGCTGGAATCAAGATTGCTGGGAGAAATATCAATGACCTCAGATATGCAGATGACAGCACCCTTATGGCAGAAAGTGAAGAGGAACACAAAAGCCTCTTGATGAAAGTGAAAGAGAAGAGTGAAAAAGTTGTCTTAAAGCTCAACATTCAGAAAACGAAGATCATGGCATCCGATCCCATCACTTCATGGGAAATAGATGGGGAAACAGTGGAAACAGTGTCAGACTTTATTTTGGGGGGCTCCAAAATCACTGCAGATGGTGGCTGCAGCCATGAAATTAAAACACACTTACTCCTTGGAAGGAAAGTTATGACCAACCTAGATAGTATATTCAAAAGCAGAGACATTACTTTGCCAAGAAGGATCCGTCTAGTCAAGGCTATGGCTTTTCCAGTGGTCATGTATGGATGTGAGAGTTGGACTGTGAAGAAAGCTGAGTGCCAAAGAATTGATGCTTTTCAACTGTGGGTGTTGGAGAAGACTCTTGAGAGTTGCTTGGACTGCAAGGAGATCCAACCAGTCCATTCTAGAGGAGATAAGTCCTGGGTGTTCTTTGGAAGTAATGATGCTAAAGCTGAAACACCAGTACTTTGACCACCTCTTGTGAAGAGTTCATTGGAAAAGACTCTGATGCTGGGAGCGATTGGGGTCAGGAGGAGAAGGGGATGACAGAGGATGAGATGGCTGGATGGCATCACTGACTCGATGGATGTGAGTTTGAGTGAACATTGGGGGTTGGCGATGGACAGGGAGGCCTGGTGTGCTGCAATTCATGGGGTCGCAAAGAGTCGGACATGACTGAGTGACTGAACTGAACTGATATATATTTTTATTTTGAGGGTCACATTTCCGTTCCGTATATTTATGGGAAAAAAGCAGCTTAATTTATAGATGTTTATTAAAAAAAAAAAAACAAGAACAAAAACAAAAACTACTCACCTCAAAAAAACACATAAATTCTTCAAGAGAAAAAATAGTGAAAGTCAATAATGTTTTTTTCTAAATCCATGATATTTATTTTCTCAGAAATAGTTTTGAAAGTCTATCATGTACAGATAGAGGAAGTAATATATGCATCCCTTCCCTTGTGTAGATTACATTCCAGAAGGAAGAAAAATAGAAAATGAACATTGAAGTAATCAGATTATGGTAAGTGTTGGAGAAAAATAAAACTTCTGACAGGGGAAAAAGCTCTGAGTGACATGACTGGTTTGTTTTAGTAGAATCCTAAAGCCTGATGTGAAGATCCAGCTCATTGGAAAAGATCCTGATGCTGGGAACATTTGAAGGCAAAAGGAGAAGAGGGCAGCAGAGAATAAGATGTTTTGATATCATCACTGACTCAATCGACATAAATTTGAGCAAATTCCAGGACTTCCCACATGGTGCTAAGTGGTGAAAAAACCTACCTGCCAATACAGAAGACCTTAGAGATGCAAGTTTGGTCCCTGGGTCAGGAAGATACCCTGGAGGAAGTCATAACAACCCACTCTAGTATTCTTGCTTGGAGAATCCCATGGACAGAGGAACCTGGCAGTCTATAGTCCGTGGGATTGCAAAGACATGATTTAGTGACTGAACAATAACAACAAAACAAAATCAAGGCTGACAAAGGCAGTAGGCACATTACAGGCAACTTCCATTGCTAATACAGTTACAATGGAGGCTGAAATATACAACCCTGTTGTCTAGGAATTCAGCACGGCACCTGAATTTTTCATTTTAACATTTCTAGTTGAAAATGTGAGGCAAGTATCACCAATTGTTGGATTCATTCATGTGTCTATAGTCTAGTCATAAGATGTCAGATCGAAAATTGTGAATATTCTGTGCTTTTACCCTACCTGAAAACTAGCAAGTTAGTCTGCCATAGAAAGTCAAGACGAAGTTGCCATGATGAGGCCATTCTGTTGAATGCTGAGACAGTAGCTCCTATGTTGAATGCACACATTTCAAGGCTAATAAAAGGCATATGCTTCCTTGGTCAGAGACAAAAACCATTTATCACTCTTGTATTAGTGCCCTATACATTAATTCAGGGCTTCTCAGCTGGCTCAGTGGTAGAGAATTTACCTGCCAAGCAGGAGACACGGGTTTGATCCCTGGGTTGAGAAGATGGAAATGGCAAACCACTCCAATATTCTTGCCTGGAAAATCCCATGTACAGAAGAACCTGGAAGGCTTCAGTCCATGGGGTCTCAAAGAGTCAGACAGTACTTTGCGAGTAAACCACGAAAACCACACATCAGTCCCCACAAGACAATACAATGAGAACTAGAGATTATGTGTACATGCAGTGGGGTACTTTGCAGGAGATAAAGCTCAAAATTAGGAAAACCCTAATCTTCTGTAGGGTTGCTCATAACTGTCTATCCTCTCCTCCAGAGAGAGAGAAAGCAACAAGATTGATATTTTAACTGTGGAATGTAAGCAAATATCTCTGAGGGTGAAGGGGAAGCCATCTCTACATTTATTATCCTGGGATATAAAGACATCCCCACCCAAACATAGGGGAAAAAGCCACTTAAATATTCTTAAATCCTCCATATACAAAAATTGGCTGTAAATGCTTTTGCTCAGGGGACTCCAGCTTTGTGGGAATGCCAAAAAAAAAAAAATCTATAGAAAAATGTCTCTCAACACAAGGAAGCCTAATAAAAATAATATCCTGTTTCAGATTTGATAGTGGGTTTCAGTCTCTTCTTCAAAAGACAAAATATTTTGCAAATATATAAGAAAAGGGAATAGTTGGATGAATGTGTGTGTGTTCCTTCATGCTAAGTCACTTCAGTTGTGTCAGATTCTTTGGACCCTATGTACTGCAGGTGGCCAGTTTCCTCTGTCCACGGGATTTTTCAAGCAAGAACACTGGAGTGGATAGCCATCCCTTTCCCCAGGGGATCTTTACAATCCAGAGATCAAACTCAAGTCTCTGGCATTACAAATGGATTCTTTACCGCTGAGCCCCTGGGGAAGCCCCAGTTGGATGGAAAAGAGAAATGCTAAATGTCTGCTAAAATTGACCTCAAAGGTGGCAAATTCATTGGGCCCATAATGTGGACAGAAACTTGATTTCTGCTCATGTCTTCATTCTTCCACCTTGGTTAACTTCAACCTTCAGCTGTTAAAAATATAGTTAACAGTAGTTCCAGGAGTCATATAAAAAAATCAGTGTCAACAAAGATCACAGCAACAACCACAATAGTAAAAATGCATTTTAAAACAGGAGAGACACTATGTTTTCCTGTGTCTCTATTTTGTGATTGAGGAAACCTGAACTAGAAGTTTTCTGTCAGAATTTACTTTGAGTTCTGCTGTCTAGAATCGGATCACATGCCTGTCTCTGACTCTATCGCTAGTGTAAAGAGTATGAACTGACCAGAAGTGGCTTAATCAATTCAAGTAGATATGGAAATGACCACCAGAGGGTGCAGCGGGAATGGCAACTGGCCTGGATTAGACAATGATCCTGAAATAACAGGTCGCATAAGAATTAGATGCTAATAGTTGATGGGAGTAAAGAAAGTTTTCCAGGAGAAAGTCCAACATTGTGAAAAAGTGAGGCAGGTAGAGTTTTTCCAAGAACAGAAAGTAGTTCAGCTTAACTGGAACTTTAATTTCAAGAATGTAGTTTCCAGAAATAAGACCAAAGAAGTAAATAAGGTTTAATCATGAACAGTCATGTATTAAGAATGTTTAAACTTTCCTTAGGGATATGTTTATATAAATTTTATACACCATCTCCAGCAAAATTGATTCTATAATTCCATACAACACATATCATACATTAACATTAATTTGAAGATTTGGAACTACTTTCATAAAATTTATTTATACTTATTTCTTGAAATTTTGGTCTTCTGTCTCCAAAACTGAGAATAAGTTTTCATTATCGCATACTATCTTACAAGAGACTAAAATTCAAGGTAGACCAATGTTTACAGGTAATGAGGGAATATAATTTATTAATCAGAGTAAAACAAAAATGTTGGAAGGGATAAAATCTCAATAGTTCTTCAGTAAATCTGTACCCTTAAGGATAAAACATTGTAATCTTGGTGATATGTTCAAGATTTTTTTTGTAAACTACTCTGATAATGAGCTACTTTGATGTTTATTTTCATAAGTAATAAACATATGACATGCTTAGTCCAGATTATGAGAAAGTTTGCTCTTCCTACATTTTAATCTCATTGCAATGCTATATGACAGTATGCTCTGTGATAGATCTGATGTCACTGAAAATTTCAAAATGGAAAATGTATTTCAGAACCACCCCTGAATCAAAATGAGTAAGTGAATAATCTTAAAACACACAGAGTTAAATTAAAAGTTACTTTAATTAGAGTTTGAAACAAAATAGGAAAAGGAATAATAAATTTAAAGCACCACAGAAATACATGCATAGGCATTCTTTACCTTCTAAAGTAAGATACACTTGCAATTGAACACACTAGACAATGAGAATGTATTATGACTTAGTGCTTCTTGAAAGGAAGTTGTTATTAATACTTTATCTGATTATAGGAGGTTTGGTTATTGCATGTTTCTCATTTACTGTGGTCCTGCCAAATGGTGGTCAGTTCAGTTCACTTCATTCGCTCAGTTGTGTCCGACTCTTTGTGAACCCATGAACCGCAGCACGCCAGGCCTCTCTGTCCATCACCAACTCCCAGAGTCCACTGAAACCCATGTCCATTGAGTTGGTGATGCCATCTAACCATCTCATCCTCTGTCATCCCCTTCTCCTCCTGCCTTCAATGTTCCCCAACATCAGGGTCTTTTCAAATGAGTCAGCTCTTCACATTAGGTGGCCAAAGTATTGGAGTTTCAGCTTCAACATCAGTCCTACCAATGAACATCCGGAACTGATCTCTTTAGAATGGACTGGTTGGATCTCCTTGCAGTCCAAGGGACTCTCAAGAGTCTTCTCCAACACCACAGGTCAAAAGCATCAATCCTTCAGCACTCAGCTTTCTTTACAGTCCAACTCTAACATCCTTATATGACCACTGGGAAAACCATAGCCTTGACTAGACGGACATTTGTTGACAAAGTAATGTCTCTGCTTTTCAATATGCTATGTAGGTTGGTCATAACTTTCCTTCCAAGGAGAAAGTCTCTTTTAATTTCATGGGTGCAATCATCATCTGCAGTGATTTTGGAGCCTAGAAAACTAAAGTCAGCCAGTGTTTCCACTGTTTTCCTATCTATTTGCCATGAAGTGATGGGACAAGATGCCATGATCTTCGTTTTCTGAATGTTGAGCTTTAAGCCAACTTTTTCACTCCCCTCTTTCACTTTCATCAAGAAGCTCTTTCCTTCTTTCTGACATAAGGGTGGTGTCATCTGCATATCTGAGGTCATTGATATTTCTCCTGTCAATCTGGATTCCAGCTTGTGGTTCCTCCAGTCCAACGTTTCTCATGATGTACTCTGCATGTAAGTTCAATAAGCAAGGTGACAATATACAGCCTTGATGTACTCCTTTTCCTATTTGGAACCAGTCTGTTGTTCCATGTCCAGTTCTAACTGTTGCTTCCTGACCTGCATACAGGTTTCTCAAGAGGTAAGTCAGGTGGTCTGGTATTCTCATCTCTTTCAGAATTTCCCACACTTTATTGTGATCCACACAGTCAAAGGCTTTGGCACAGTCAATACAGAAATACGTTGTTTTTTTTTTTTTTCTCTATAACTCTCTTGCTTTTTTGATGATCCAGAGGATGTTGGCAATTTGATCTCTGGTTCCTCTGCCTTTTCTAAAACCAGCTTGAACATCTGGAAGTTCACAGTTCACGTATTGCTGAAGCCTAGCTTGGAGAATTCTAAGCATTACTTTATTAGTGTGTAAATAGTACTTATCTAATGGTTCAGTGGAAATGAATCCGTCTGACAATGCAGGAGATCCAGGTTTGATTCCTTGTCTGGAAAGATCCCCTGGAGAAAGAAATGGCAACCCACTTTAATATCCTTGCCTACAAAACCACATGGAATAAAGAGTCTGCTGCTGCTGCTAAGTCACTTCAGTCGTGTCTGACTCTGTGCAACCCCAGAGACAGCAGCCCACCAGGCTCTGCCATCCCTGGGATTCTCCAGGCCAGAACACTGGAGTGGATTGCCATTTCCTTCTCCAATGCATGAAAGTGAAAACTGAAAGTGAAGTCGCTCAGTTGTGTCCGGCTCTTCGTGACACCATGGACTGCAGCCTACCAGGCTCCTCCGTCTATGAGATTTTCCAGGCAAGAGTACTGGAGAGTCTGGCAGACTACAATTCATGAGGTTTCAAAGAGTCTGACATGAATTAGCGACTGAACAACAACAAAAACAGCATAAAGATATGAAGGAGTAATATATGAAGAAACATAAGCAACTCGTTATAGAATAGTCAAAAAGCCTAACATAATAGGTATACACAATAGGCCTGACATAATGGAATACATCGTAGAAAAAGGTAGTTACTGTTGGGAACCAAAACATCTTACTGTGGATTAGAAAGAAAAGCAGATTTCCTTTGGGAAGTTCCTTATCCTTCCGTGTTTGAGAAAGGTGTCATAAAACTGCAGATTATGGGCTAAAAAGACAATGAGCTTTTGTTTTGTTTTGTTTCCCAAATGAAAGTCAATTCTGTGGATTTTGGAGAATTTTTTATCTTAAAAAGATCTGCTCAGTGAGCACTTTAGTATTAATTGATTTAATTAGTCCCTAAGGAGCAGAAAGATCCTTTAATTTCTTGGGTTTAAGGAATTAACATGAACACACTAAATCCTGATCGTTTACCATTGGTTGGCCTGTCCTGCTCACTTTAGTATTATGGAAATTAAATATTCACAACAGATACTCCAAATAAGAATAAGAAAATATTTTTGAACTGCATTATTTAGAACCAAGTGTAGGAAAATTAGAAGGTAAAGTATACCTCCAGAGGTGTCACAGGAGCTGAAAATATGCTGCTATTACAGTACCATACCCTCTTCCTGTTTCATTTGGCATCGGTAGTGAGTGTTGGAGACTATTGGGGGGAGACAGAGAGCAGAGATGGGGCCCAGGAAATTGTTCTAAGGCATTAAAATAAAATGAAGTTAAACTAGAAAGTATTGAGAACATTTTACTAACATATTTCACCAAAATTGAAGGGGCTTTTCTTCCCTTTCAAAATGAGCATCAGACATGAAAAATGACAACTAGATTATTATGCATATTTCTAGAAATGAAACTAAGCAGTTCTGCTATTTTATTTTGTGGCTTTTATTTCTTTGATGGCTTCATAATACAATCAACACTTTCATAATTTTTTTCTGCTATTCCACCTTTACTTCTGAAACTAAAGTTGTAGGGTTAAACTTTGCATTTTCTTTCTTATAGAACCTTCTAAAAAGGTATTTTTACATGTTCTTTTGTAACAGATATTGTGTACAACATTTAAAACATAAATGTTTGGTTCAAAACAAGACCTAGCTTATTTTCTACTTGCTATATATTAAACAAACATGGTACAATAAAAACAAAAAATGAAAGAAAGAATGAATCTAATAATGAAACTAATCTTTTGAAGTAGAGTATGGCAGATAGGTGGCAAGGCAAAACTGGATTAGGAGGTAAAGAAAATATTCATGGCAAGTAAGGAAAATAATTCATTTTTCTTTCCTATCCATATCCAGCTCTCACTCTCAATTTCTCACAGAAAGATGCTGAAAATAGCATTTATGCTTAAGTGTTTAAAGCATATTAACTCCCTGTGTCCCTGAGGAAAGTACATAGAGGTTGTTCAGCAATGTTCAGCTTGTTTCAATATATGGAAAGTGGAATATTGCATAGATGCATAGAACCAGTGAAAAAAGATGTCATGAGAATTTTAAAACCTTGTGTGTTTTATCTCTTATTTCCCTCCCTTTGAAAAGTTCCATTCAATTACCCATTCCTTTTTCTTAGCACATATGTTCTCAATTTACACTGTATCAATTTGCATTTATTTGTAGATTGCTGTTGGTAAAACATTTCTTAATGTTGTGTGAATGTACATTTATTTTTCTGTCTTTCCACAACTGGATTGAAATTTCATGCGGGACAAGCACTTAATTGACTCTCTCTGCCCCTAAGCTAGGACAAGTGCTCAATAAAAGTTTACTGAAAAAGGAAACTCTTTTTTCAAAATCACTCTTTACCACTAAACACAGAAACCATAAAAGAAAAGATTGACTGATTGGACCTTATAAACATTTTAAATCCTGGGCATTAAATACTGATGAATAGGCGGAATTGAAAAGTAAGCAAAAACTAGGAAAATATAGGCAGTATTTATGACATACAAAGCTTTAATCTTTAAAAAAAAAAGGAGTTAAATTGAATTAACAGTAAAAAGACAATTGTTACCTCACTTCAGTGATATCCAGCTCTTTGCAACCCCATGGACTGTAGCCCACTAGGCTCCTCTGCCCATGGGATTCTCCAGGCAGATACTGGAGTGGGTTGCCATTTCCTCCTCCAGGGGATCTTTCTGATCTAGGGATTGAATCTATGTCTCTTATAAGTGGAAAGGGGTGGTGATCATGCAACTTGCAGTGGAGATGACTCATGGATATGTAGATAGATAAATACATACATACATGTGTACACGGACAGATATGTAAAATATGATAAATACATGGACACAATGACTAGCTTCAGAGAATATGATTTAAACTAATGTAAAACTTGTGTTTACTTCTTAAATTGACCTAGAGACTAGGGATAATAATATTCAGTATGTTTGTGGTAGAATCAAGACCTCTTTTAGACCTATAGGAAGGATGCCAATTCTACACTTCTGGAAGGAATTTTCACCATCTGAATTTTATATTTAGATATATATTCAAACGTTGGCCCATAATTCCACATAATTCTACATAAATTCAACAAAGACTTTATCATAAGAAAACACTGAGTCTACTTAATAATATAAACTTGGAGATAATTATATTTGTTACCTTAAAAGGGTAGTGTGTGTGTGCTAGTCACTTAGTCGTGCCCAACTCTGTGATCCCATGGACTGTAGCCCTCCAGGCTCCTCTGTCCATGGGATTCTCCAGGCAAGAATACTGGAGTAGATTGCCATTTCCTTCTCCAGGGTAAAAGGGTAGAGTTTTCAGAAATGAGTGATAAGCCTAAAAAGAGATAGGATTTATCAACAGATTGCAGACTGGCAGACTGGCATATAGTGTAAATATTGCATATGATAGGCTTGTATTTCATTTAAATGTGGAATATATATTCTATCAAAATAACTAATTTTCCTAATTTAAATGTTTATTCAAATAACTACTTCACAATATTTCTTTTACTTGTAATTTAGACCTTGCTAACTTTAGACCTCAGACCTTGTATGCTAACAAAAATTATTATTTAAAGGCAATCTAGATGAATTAGGAAATAATTAATCATCTAAGAAGATCAGAGTGTGTACACTGCCACACTGCTATGACTTCCCTTGTAGCTCACTCGGTAAAGAATCCGCCTGCAATTCAGGAATCCGCCTTCAATTAAGGAAACCCAGGTTTGATTCGTGAGTCGGGGAGATTCTCTGGAGAAGGAAATGGCAACCCATTCCAGTATTCTTGCCTGGAACATCCCAAGGACAGAGGAGCCTGGCGGACTACAATCCCCCAGGTTGCAAGAGTCAGACATGATTTAGTGACTAAACCACTACCACCGCTATATTTAAAATGGATAACAGCAAGGACCTACTATATGTGATATGGAACTCTGCTCAATGTTATGTGGCAGCCTGGATGGGAGGAGGGTTTGGGGAGAATGTTTGTGCTCAGTGGTGTCCAACTCTTTGAGACCCTTCCGTCCATAGCCCTCTGTCCATGAGATTTTTCAGGCAAGAATACTGGTGTGGGTTGCTATTACCATGAGATCTTCCTGACCCACTGATCGAACAGTGTCTCTGGTGTATCCTACACTGCAGGCTTATTCTTTACCACTGAACCATCAGGAAAGCCCTTTGGGGAGAATGGATATGTGTATATGTATATGTATATGTATATGTATATGTATATGTATATGTATGACTGAGTCCCTCCCCTTTTCACCTGAAACTATCACAACATTGTTTGTTAATCTGCTATAACCCAGTACAAAATAAAAAGCTTAGGAAATAAAGATTAGCTTGTGTAATATTGCTCATATTTCTGGCTATTTCTACTTTTTTTTTTTTAGAAAACTGTTTGAAATTGTTTTAATCTCAACCAATTTCAGAAATTAAATGATATCAAATGCAGTGTGTGTAAATATGTATATGTGTTTGTGTGTGTGTGTGTGTATATTTGAGACAATAACTAATAACTGATGATAATTCTTAGGGTAACTATATTACATATTATTACATATTATTCCATATTAGCTAGTAATAATATTGCAGTAAGTTAAACACTGATATAAAACTGGTGCTTTAGCAGTCTTCAGCACAACAGACAGAAACAACTTTTCTAAATGGTAAGTAATTGGTCAGCAACTGCCCTAGGAACATAGGAGTAGTATAAATAGGTCTCTTTAGGGATAATTACCCTTAGTGGATTAGAGACAATGGTGCCAACTGCATGTTGTGTTTATTATTGCTTTTCCTGGTCTAGCATATTTTCAAAATATTTTCATGCCATAAAAGCTGTTTGCTTTGCTTGTGGTTATAGTATCAACAAAAAGAAACTGGACAGAGGTATGCAATTTGTCAGCTATATTTTTCCAAATGCAAAGATAGTAAAATGACAAAAATAGCAATCATTTGAAGTAGCATATATATATAACACTTTAAAAAATTAAAGTGCCTCACACAGAGCAGAATGACTGAGGCCAACTCAAGTGAGTGGTTCCAGGGTGACTGAAGAATATCTCCTGAAAAGACGAATGGTACGTTCGTTTTAAGAAAAATATTATGGCTGGTCATAATACTTAACTTGTATATTTATGGACAGGATGAACTTAAAAGCAAATCTAAAAGTCTGATTTTTTTTTTTTTTTTACGCAGTGGCTCTTCTCCTTACTCGCTTACCCTGACTGCCAGTAGTGATTTTCCACCTATAGTTCTGAGTAGATTTATGGCTATATATTTGTTTGTTTGTTTCAGTTTTTGTTCTCCTTGGGCAGGATGCTCACATTTTCAACTGCAGTTGAAATGTCTCTTGAAGGTTAATAGGAACAATTGAATAACTGTGAATAACTTATCTGCTAGAGGTAAAAGAAAGGTTCTCTTACCAATTGTAGTTTTCAACAATGGCTCATCCTCAAACTCCAAAAACTTTGCCTGATGGATTACCTTTACAGCCCAGGATAAACTGCAGCCTTCCTGAGGTTTCTGAGCTTCTGTGGTAGCACCTTCGGCAGATTAAAAAAAAAGCGGGGTTGCAGGGGAGGGGCGGGGATTCAGCATTGTAACATTCTGGAAGAGGCAGAACTATAGAGGCAGTACGAAGATTATGCATGAGTGCTCAGTTGCTGCAGTCGTGCCTGACTCTGTGAGACCCCAGGGACTGTAGCCTGCCAGGCTCCTCTGTCCATAGGATTCTCCAGGCAAGAATATTGGAGTGGTTTGCAATGCCCTCCTCCAGGAGATCTTCCCACCTCAGGCGTCAAACCGGCCAGTATCACTTTCATCTCCTGCCTTGGCAGATGGGTTCTTTACCACTAGTGCCACCAGATGTGGACAAGTATTCTGCAGATGGGGTCAGGGAGAGAAGAAAGGGATAAATACGCAGAGCAGAGAGGATTTTCAGGGCAGTGAAACTCTGGTTTGATACAATAATGGTGGATACATGTCATGATACATTTGTCAAAATCCATCGAATGTATAGTACAAAATACAATGTCAACTATGGCTGTTGTTGTTATTTAACCATTAAGTTCTGTCTGACTTTTTTATGACCCCATGGACTGCAGCCCACCAGGCTCCTCTGCCCATGGGATTCTCCAAGCAAGAAGACCAGAGTGGGTTGCCATTTCCTTCTCCAGGGGATCTTTGAAATCTTACAATATATAATGTGAACTATGGACTTTATTTAAAAATGTGTCAATATTGGTTCCTCAGTTGTAATAAATATTCTACACTCATGGAATGGTGGTGACAGTGTCTGTACAAGGGCATCTGTTACATGGCTCACATCCGCTTTGTCTCACAATAAATTTTCTCCGCGCTGACAATGCTTCCTCATGATGATGGCAAGGTATAATTTCTGAAGAAATAAAAAAAGGAATGATAACAGAATAATCTATATTAGCCACAGCTGCAACTGGTACTGAGACTAAAAATAATATTCATCTTATTCTTCCTCTACATTTTAGTCAGGTCTATGTTGTTCCTCTCATGAAATAACCTAGACCTTCATTACAAAGGGGTGAGACCCTGGTTACCACACTCTTTTCAAACTATGCTTACTTATAACTTTTACCCGGCATAGATGTGTCAAGAAGTAACCCAAACTATCAACTAGGGTCCAACCATACTCCTTCCAGTTCCTATTGTATAGCAATTACCCACACTACATGAAAATTGAGTCAATTATTCCCGTAAGGATGGTGCTTGTTGGTTTACTGTCTGCTGGAGGGCAAAAGTCCAAATAGCACTTTAAAGCTAGATTTCATGAAACCCTACAAATGTTTCAGTTAACCTAAGAAGGGCTTGTCTAGGAGATTCTGCTTGGTCAGGCCCTGAAGTTGGAGCTTAGGTTCAAGTGTTCTCTCAATGTGTTCATTCTGCAAACCAAGATAAAGAAACAATGCCTAATATAAAAACATGACAGGTGAGACAAAACGTGCAAGCACATTAAAGATCTCCAGCACCATCAAATATTCTTATATTTTTGCAAGCTAAAATGCTTATGCATTGGCCAAAGTCAGTCTCAAGTCCCATCCCAATTGGGCAGAGTGCTAAACTCATCTACAATTGGTGTAGGAGGAAATTAATACTTGCTGGGCAAAATTTATCCAAATTATTTCAGACTCTCCTAGAATTGTTAGATGATTAAATTAATGTTTTAATCACTTAGAGCATCTTCTGGCCCAAATACACACTATGTAAAAATTTGCTAAATAAAAATTCATAAAGAAGCTAGTAATCACTTAAGAAATCAAATAATTTATCCAGTAATATATAATCCTAGTATTAAAATAAAGAGTGAAAATACTGCTGTAGCTCTTCAAGCCATCAGAAATAACTAACCAAATGATAACTCATAGAACTTGATAGAAAAAGAAAACCATATCTGAATGTAAAATGATTATTATATCATGGTAGGAAGGAACTCTTTTAAGAATACTGAATGCTTACATTCATTTTTCTTAAATCAAAATGCTTAAGACCGCAATATTCTTCAAATTCAGCTCAGCTTCCCTATAAGAAGTAAGTTCATTATAGAAAAATATTGAGCCAAAATGTTCTAATGCAGCAAGGTGAATATCCCAATTAAAAAAGCAATTGTCTGTATGAGAGAGTGTTTGCACAGAATCCAAAATACAAGTCTGTACTGCTGTTACTAACGCTGAGAGCAGTGTATCAAAAGCATCATTTATGTTTCAAGGTAATATTTAGTGTTTATCTTTGGTATTCAAAGTTAATATGTTGAAATAATAAATGGAATTAAGGTAATTTTCAAATCTTGAACTCATCCTGTCATGACAGCATTTAATTGTAAACTGTATCCTTTAGATACTAGTGTATATGATAGTGTTTTATTCTTTTTAATCAGTTCTATAGAGCCTGTTACTCCATCCATATTTATAAACTGTTTCATATTTATAAACAAAATCTCTAGCTGTCTGAGACAAGGGTCACAAGTGACTTTCTAATGTGCAATCACTCATAATTACTATGTGTGACAAAAACAATGAGACTTCAGAAACCCAGAACAATTTCATTTTTCTGTAGGTTTGAAATTAAACTAGAACTACTAAAGCAATCTGCATCTAAGCCCTTTTGACTATTATTTCTCACTGCATAATCCAACTCCCTAACTGAAAGTCATACTCTCAAATGACATTTAGAACACAAAAAAGCAGCAGAAATACAACCAGCAGGGAGTCAGTGGTGAACTCTGTATGCAGTTAAGTGCTACTCTTAAACAATGAGAAGAAGAAGCATCTTCCAAAAGCAAAGTAACAAACTGACACTGATCTTCAGAGATCACAATATCAGAAAATAGGTTTAGAATTTAGCCTAAGATTTTAGCAACTGCGACTTCTATGATATATTATGACATTATATTCTATTGCAACAAATCTCATGGACTCCCTCGGTGGTTCAGTTGGTAAAGAATTCAGCTGCAATGCAGGAGACCCAGGTTCAGTCCCTGGGTGAGGAAGAGCCCCTGGAGATGGAAATGTCAACCCACTCCAGTATTTTTGCCTGGACCATCTGAAGGACAAAGGAACATGGTGGGCTGTGTACAGTCCATGGGGATGCAAAGAGTTGGACATGACTTAGCATCTAAGCACACAAATCTCATGATAGACCATATACTATTTAAAATACTTTGCACAAATTTATTAGACAAATGCATTATTCTTTTTTAAAAAATGAAGACACAAGTGTAGAGAACTCCTCAGTGATTACCAGGGGGGAGAGGGGAGGTGGGAGGGACAATATAGAGTTAGATAAGTAAGAGGTAAAAACTAATAAGTATAAAATAAGCTATGAAGATATATTGTACAACATGAGGAATATAGCCAATATTTTATAATTACTATAAAAGGAGAATAACTTTTAAATATTTTGAATCACTATAATGTATACTTGTAACTTCTGTAATATTTTACAGTAACTATACTTCAATTAAAAAATATTTAGATTTTGATGCTCCATTTCTCTCTATCTTCTCATATGTATCATGATAAGAATAGAAAGCTCTTAATCAAATGCTAATTATTCTTCTATATTTTTAACTAAGACAAATATGAAAGG
Source organism: Ovis aries (assembly GCF_016772045.2). Classification (NCBI taxonomy): domain Eukaryota; kingdom Metazoa; phylum Chordata; class Mammalia; order Artiodactyla; family Bovidae; genus Ovis; species Ovis aries. The sequence goes on from NC_056054.1 coordinate 136,796,443, forward strand.
TGATGATTTCTGGTTTTTTTTTTCCTTAATATTAAGCTCTAAATAAGGAAAACAAGAAAATTGCTTTGCCTAGAAAATATCTGGACCCAGTCACATTCATATCTGGCTATTCTTTCTCAACCTCAGAGTCATGGAGAGAATATTTGTTTTTCTCTTGGTTATTATTATATGTATAAACATATCACTAGACATTATGTCAATTCAGTACTCCAGCATTGTGATGATATTGGATTCCTTATTTTGCTCCATTTTATTTTATTTTATTTTTTTTTTATTTAACCTTATTTTTATTGCCTTTCTCCCAGACTTTCTGGTTTTCAATAACATCCACATGATCACTCAGTTTATTAATTTATTATATATATGACACACATAAAAGGCTTAATACTACCATCAACAATATGATTGCTGAAAAATGGTTTAAGATTTTTCCACACTTCTCTTTGAGCTAAGGGATATACTTTCAAATTATTGTGTTTTATTTGAAATAGTTCCTATGTCACTTCCACCAACTGGAAAGACAGACTCATTTATTTCATTTTGCTCTTGATGTTTAGCATTTATTTTTCTAATTTCAATTTTGTTTTTTAACTATATAAAATATTTACACAGCTCCAAAACCAAATCCACAAAAGCAACTGATATCCATGGAAATTTAATGTCTTTCTGTCTCTTTCATATTATTCCCTCATAATTCTTTTATTATGGTGATTATTATTGTGTGATTTAAACAAGCATATCCTGGCACATAAATAGTAGAATAAAATCCACACTTTTTTTCAGTTTGGTCTTTTTGCTTAATATATTCTAGATACTATTTCTTAGTAGTATGTAGCTATATTAATCATTCTTACTATAGGTGTATAGATTCCCATTGTGTTCATGCACCATAGTTTATGCAATCTATTCATTATTATTATTATGAGTTGAATTGTGCCCTCACACACAAAAAAGGATATTTTTAAGTCCTAACCCCTGGTACCCATGAATGGGACCTTCCTTATTTAGAAATAGAGTCTTTGCAGATGTATTTTAAAATCTGTTACAAGATTGAAAAGAGGTATGAGGTGTTGTGATATTATTGGGTATGAAATGAAGTCACATAAACTAATTTTGAAAATGAGTTGTTCAGGTAAAATACTATCTGCTGAATAACTGCTTTAAATCAGTAACCAATGGCTTGAGAAAAAACATGAATAGAGACTAGAAAATTTACTATCAGGCACACCAACACATGCACACACATAAACATGTTCTTATACAAAACATATGTGTCATATGTCATATATATGGAAATATATGCATTTAGAATTGATATATAAATATCAATTGTATGACACATACTGTATAATGTTATGAATAGTACTGTATGTATCCACACCACCCTTATGGCAGAAAGTAAAGAAGAACTAAAGAGCCTCTTGATGAAAGTGAAAGAGGAGAGTGAAAATGTTGGCTTAAACCTCAACATTCAGAAAACTAAGATCATGGCATCCAGTCCCATCACTTCATGACAAATAGATGGGGAAACAGAGGAAACAGTGTCAGACTTAATTTTTTGGGGCTCCAAAATCACTGCAGATGGTGACTGCAGCAATGAAAGTAAAAGACGCTTACTCCTTGGAAGGAAAGTTATGATCAAACTAGATAGCATATTGAAAAGCAGAGACATTAATTTGCCAAGAAAGTTCCGTCTAGTCAAGGCTATGGTTTTTCCAGTGGTCAAGTATGGATGTGAGAGTTGGACTATAAAGAAAGTTGAGTGCCGAAGAATTGATGCTTTTGAACTGTGGTATTGAAGAAGACTCTTGAGAGTCCCTTGGACTGCAAGGAGATCCAACCAGTCCATCCTAAAGATCTGTCCTGGGTGTTCATTGGAAGGACTGATGTTGAAGCTGAAACTCCAATACTCTGGCCTCCTGACGCGAAGAGCTAGCTCATTTGAAAAGACCCTGATGCTGGGAAAGATTGAGGGCAGGAGGAGAAGGGGACAACAGAGGATGAGATGGTTGGATGGCATCACCGACTCGATGGACGTGGGTTTGGGTGGACTCCGGGAGTTGATGATGGACAGGGAGGCCTGGAGTGCTGCGGTTCATGGGGTTGCAAAGAGTCGGACACGACTGAGTGACTGAACTGAACTGAACAACCATGAGCAGGAAACAAAAATCCAAATGCTCTGTGATGAGCTGAATGGTGTCTCATTCTTAAAAGTATGCTAAAGCGCTCACCCCTAGCACCTTAGAATGTGACTTTATTTGAAAACAGGTCTTTACAGAGGTAATTTAAGTTAAAATCATGGCTTTAGTGTAGGACCTATTCCAATATGTCTGCCATACTTATGAAAAAGAGAAATTTGTTCATGGGGACGACTACACACAGATGGGAGACAAAATGAAGCAACACAAGGAGAAGTTGACCATGTGACTGTACGTACCTAAAAGAAAAAAAGAACAAGAGTTACCTCTAGAACTGTAAGGCAATGTCTGTTGTTTTAGGCTTTGATAATGTAGTCCTAGAAAATTAATATACCTTTATGGGCATTAAAAAAAAAAAAAGAACTCTACCAATGAAAATGATTTTATGGATCAAGTTTAGCCCTTGAGACTTTGTTTTGTCTCCTTAAGCAAGATGAATTTTAATCAAATTTGTGGTAAACACAAATGAAATTGCTACTTAATATTATAGACATGAGCTTTAAGATTTAGAATTATCTCAATACCCTGGAAACATGGGTTGAAACAAACAGCTATCATCTTAATGAGGATACATGAAGTATAAAAATGCACAAACTCCAACTGATGTTAAAAATTGTGGAGTGTTTCCTAGTCACAAGTATGAGGCAACAAGGACATACATTGCTCAAAAAAATTTTTTTTAACACAATTTTAGAAGACTGCATTAAAGTATTATAATCATAAGAACTATTATTATTCCAGGCTGTATGGAAGAGTATATGGAAATCACATCTAATTAGAAATGTCGCATTTTAATGGGGATTATACAGACTCTAGTTATCAGGGGAAAAGCTATTGTTATAATAGCAGCAAGCACTGAAATGAGTTAACTGACTTTACATTTTAGTGTAAACCTAGCTGCCTCCTATATATATATATATACATATATAAATATGCATATGAAAATGAAAGTGAAAGTGAAGTCACTCAGTCGTGTCTGACTCTTTGTGATACCGTGGACTGTAGCCCACCAGGCTTCTCCGTCCATGGGATTCTCCAGGCAAGAATACTGGAGTGGGTTGCCATTTCCTTCTCCAGGGGATCTTCCCAACCCAGGGATCGAACCCAGGTCTCCTGCATTGCAGGCAGAGGCTTTAACCTCTGAGCCATCAGGGAATAATATGTGTATATATACACACACACACACACACACACACACATATATATATGTGTGTGTGTAATTTAATGGAGAAGGCAATGTCACCCCACTCCAGTACTCTTGCCTGGAAAATCCCATGGATGGAGAAGCCTGGTAGGCTGCAGTCCATGGGGTCGCTAAGAGTGGGACACGACTAAGCAACTTCACTTTCCCTTTTCACTTTCATGCATTGGAGAAGGAAATGGCAACCCACTCCAGTGTTCTTGCCTGGAGAATCCCAGGGATAGAGGAACCTGGTAGGAGGCCGTCTATGGGGTCACACAGAGTCGGACACTACTGAAGTGACTTAGCAGCAATAGCATATGTAATTTAAAACAATTCATGTGTCTGCTTGAACTCAGTATAATATAATATATCAAATGAGAGGTTTATATGATGTGTTTGTTCCCTAGAGTCATTGGAGCTATAAGATGCATCCATTTATTCATTCATATAATAGATGTTGACTGGAAACCTACTATGCATGCAGCATGCTAAGTTGCTTCAGTGGTGTCTGACTCTTTGCCACCCTGTGGACTACAGCCCACGAGGCTCCTCTGTCCATGGGCTTCTCCAGGCAAGAATACTGGAGGGGATTGCCATGCCATCCTCCAGGGGTGGAGGAGGCAGGTGGATTCTTTACTAGGACCACCTGGCAAGCCCCATACCTATTGTGAGTTAAGATCAATATAAGATCTTTCTGAAAGTGAAAAATAAAAATTGAATGCTGCTGCTGCTGCGTCATTTCAGCCGTGTCTGATTCTGTGTGACCCCATAGACGGCAGCCCACCAGGGTCCCCCGTTCCTGGGATTCTCCAGGCAAGAACACTGGAGTGGGTTGCCATATCCTTCTTCAATGCATGAAAGTGAAAAGGGAAAGTGAAGTTGCTCAGTCGTGTCTGACCCTTCGCGACCCCATGGACTGCAGCCTACCAGGCTTCTCCATCCATGGGATTTTCCAGGCAAGAGTACTGGAATGGGTCTTTCCTAGCTGCTGCCAAATGTTCAAGTTTCTAATCAGCTGTATGGGGAATTTGAAAGGGACCTTCCTAAAAGCCTGAAGAAGCTGTTCAGTCTCTTCTTTGCAGTCTCCCTCCTGGCTTCTCCAACAGCAAAGCCAAGTCTCCAGCCTCTTTCTGGAAGGAGCTTGTCCACATATATAGTATCCTCTTGTGGCTGCCACTAGAGGGACTGGCTCTCAAATCACCTAGCTTTAGGTGCTGAAGGAGCTCAGTAACCATTAGTTTCTAAGTATGACACAAAATAAAGAGGCTATTATATTAGATCACATGCATTTCCAGAAAGTATTCCCCTGGCATAGCACACAATGAGTAAGCAAACACCCAGTTCCAGTTTCTTCCTGATAGGAGCTACATTGGCTATCTCACGTTCTGGTTTTCCCCGGTGCTGCCTGAATGTTGGGCTTCCAATTAACCCACATTAGCAAGCTGAAGGAGAAAGCAGTTAGTAATCCGCTGAGACCCTGAGCATCAGGTATATAAGCATTGTCTGAGCTTCTGGGACACTGACGCATCTTGGCAGACACTGAGCTAAGAGCAAAGATGGTGATGTGGACAACCACAAAGGTAAAGATTTGAAAGGCACCCAGGAACTCCAGCCAGATGCATTGATGAGATTTGTCCCATACACAAGGCTACTCTGTCAATACTACAAGAGGTGACTCCTTTCTGTAATGCACAGAAACCATCAAAGAATGTCAAGGAGAATAAACAAGGGGGCATGCATCAAGAAAAAAAAGAAGAACAATATGACTATTTAGAAACCTACCTTAATGAAATGGAGATAAATTATTTACTCACTAAAGAATGAAAAATAAAATTTATGAGGATGTCCACAGAGGTCAAGAGAACAATGCATGAAAAACAGAATTTCAATAAAGAGACCGAAAATACAAAAAAGGAAGCCTCAAACAATAATCATAAAGTTGAGAAAACAAGAACTTACTTAATTGAAAAAATCAGTGAGGAGACCAGATTAAGCAGAATAAAGGCTCAGTGTACTCATACACAAGGCTGTGGAAACCTTTTTATCCTATTGTTAACATGATGGAAGAGCAGCAGATGTCCCATTTTTTGTTTTGTTCTACTATCGAAAATCAAAATATGTTGATCAAATAAAATAAATCAGTTTTAAGAAGCTTCATAACTGTTACCTATATCTTGCCCCTTTATCATCTATTCATTAGTATATTTAGACTTCTCTGTTATTTTAAATAATATGCAAAAATTCTTTAAACAAATCATGTGTACGTAAGAGAACGCCTCTGATAGGAATATCTTTTTATCAGTGTGTTGCTAAAGGCTATGGTTTTTCCAATGGTCATGTATGGATGTGAGAGTTGGATTGTGAAGAAAGCTGTGCACCAAATAATTGATGCTGTTAAACTGTGGTGTTGGAGAAGACTCTTGAGAGTCCCTTGGACTGCAAGGAGATCCAACCAGTCCATTCTGAAGGAGATCAGCCCTGGGTGTTCTTTGGAAGGAATCATGCTGAAGCTGAAACTCCAGTACTTTGGCCACCTCATGCGAAGAGTTGACTCATTGGAAAAGACTCTGATGCTGGGAGGGATTGGGGGCAGGAGGAAACGGGATGACAGAGGATGAGATGGCTGGATTGCATCACCGACTCTATGGACATGGGTGTGAGTGAACTCCGGGAGATGGTGATGGACAGGGAGGCGTGGCGTGCTGCGATTCATGCGGTCGCAGAGTCAGACCGGACTGAACTGAACTGAACTGAACTGAACTGAACGGCCTTCATGAAAATTACAAGATCTTTTAAATGGGCCATAGAAGGCTATATGATGCAAAGAGTCAATTCATTGAAAAAAACCCTGATGCTGGCAAAGGAGAGGAGGCAGGAGAAGAAAGGCAGGAGGAGAAGGGGATGACAGAGGATGAGACGGTTGGCTGGTATCACGGATTCAACAGATGAATTTGAGAAAACTCCAAGAGATTGTGAAGGACAGGAAAACCTGATGTACTGCAGTCCACGGGGTCACAAAAAGTCAGACATGACTGAACAACTGAACAGCAAAAAGCTGTTTATTTTCTTGTTTCAAACATCAACCAGAAGATATTCTCTTACCACTCTATGTATGTTGCATCGTCTAATCATTCTGTAAATTTTTAGGTCTTGCTAGAATTCTCTTTATTTTCCAGTTTCATGTTTCCGTATATAATGTCCCACTGTCTGGAGTGCCCTGTATGTCATCTCATACCCTTCCCCAACATGTTAACATGTGCAGATGTATATGTATACGTGTATGCACACATGCACACACACACACAATAATTTAAGCTAGATTTTCCCAGAAGCTGTCCCTGAAAAAAAGATTTGAGTATGAGTAGTTTATTTGTGTTCCCAAGAGATAATAAAACACCTGGGATGTAGTAGATGTTGTATCCCATGTGTTTATGAACCAAAGAATGATAGCCTATGATAAAATAATAAATTAATAATATTTGAATAGTCTGCTTACACCACTAAAGTGTTTTTATATTCAACAGCTGGACTCAATTTCCACCTTTTCACTGAAAAATACTAATAAATGACAAACAAAAATGTAGACTTAACATTTTTAAATTCCTAGCTCTGCAGTTCTGTTCAAGAAACCTGAAGCAAGCTTGTAAAAGAGGAAAGTATTTAACATTAGTTTTCATACTCTACAGAATTGATTTTACAAAACCAGCTGGCTCCTATCTCTACATAGTCCCAAGTTGTCTAATACAGAAACTCATCTCTTTAAGACTGTAGTGTGTGCTCTCAATTTCCATTTAAATTGCAGAAGATATTGTATCTTCTAACCCAGTGGCTGAGTTCTGATTTTCTGTGAATCTCATTCTCTGGCATTTTCACTCTTCATCTTGATTTCTACTTAGCATGTATATGTTCTGTGCTGTGCTGTGCTTAGTTGCTCAGTCGTGTCTGACTCTTTGCAACTCATCTGTCCATGGGGATTCTCCAGGCAAGAATACTGAAGTGGGTTGCCATGTCCTCCTCCAGGGGATCTTCCCAACCCAGGTATCAAACCCAGGTCTCCTGCATTGCAGGCAGATTCTTTACCAACTGAGATATCAGGGAAGCCCTATCGTGTATTGCTGACCCCAAATGATTGACTGTAAAGGCCAAAGGGAACTTGGGAGACTATACTGCTTAAATTTTTTGTTTCTCTAAGAAACTGAGAAAGGATTAGTTTGCCCACAAGTCACTCAGCAGAAGAGGGGTGATATTAAAAATATATATTACTTGAATGGGTGGGCATCAACCAGACATAGGGGAACATCAAATAATTAGAATAGTCATTGGTCACTGAGCACAGCCAAACTAATACATGGAAAATAAACACCCTTCCTTCTGCAGAAACTGTGCCACATCTCAGCAGCTTGCTATGCTGCAAGTTATGTACCAGCACAACTGGTTCTCTGCCTACTTCTCTTGTGGATACTTGTATAATAACTGGTGTCTTTAACATGAGGCATTCACTATTTCATAATTTTCTTTTTTTCAGAATGTATGTTATGGGGTATAATTGATTTACAATGTTACACATTCTTTTTCATATTCTTTTTCATTATTATCAGAGGATATTTGTATAGTTTCCTGTGCTGCACAGAAGTACCTTACCTACAGTAAGACCTTATCTGTTTTATATATGATAAAATAATTATATATAGTAGTTTGCATCTGTTAGTCCCAAACTCAAAATTCATTCTTCCCCAACATACCTCCCCTTTGGCAATGAGAAACCTGTTCTCTATGAGTCTATCTCTTTTTCATAGATAAGTTCATTTGCACCATATTTTAGATTCCATGTATAAGTGATAGTGATTATTATATTGCATTTCTCTTTCTCTTTCTAACTTCTTTGACTTAGTATGATAATCGCAAGGTCTATCCATGTTGCTGTAGATAATATTATTCCATTCGTTTTATGGCCAAGTAGTATTCCACTGTGTAATGTACTATCTCTTTTTTATCCATCCACCTGTTGATGGACATTTGTGTTGTTTCCATGTCTTGTGTTGGCTGTTGTGAATAGTGCTTCTATAAACGTAGGGGTACATTATACTTTTTTTCTTAGAGAACAACCTAAAGGGTAAGAATCACCAGTATAGAAGTTTACATATGTAAGTTGAAAGTGGGGTAGTGAGTAGCGTGAAAAGATATTTATTCAGAGCTTGCATCTCTCTGGCTCATTTCCAAACTGCAAAGAACATTCCAAACAAAATCTAATAGGTCTTTAAAGTAGAAATAAAAGCAAAAGGAAAAAAAAAAGAATGAAACAAGTGTCTAGAGAAAGAAAAGTAAGCTACTGACATTGTGTGTTCTTAACCAAATTAAGAAACCAGTGCATCTTTATTTTTATCTTGCCTGTTTTCCACTGATACAGTCTTATTGATTTGTTGTGCCCATTGATAGAGACTGCCATTTTCTAAGAGCTTTTTTTTTCAATAAAAGGAAGAAGATGTATAAAAAATGCACAATCAAACTGAGTATATAATGACATGCATGCTCAAATCAAGAATATATATGAAATAATGAATAGCAGTGAAAATGGTTGCCGTATATCAATAACGGGAGGTAAGCACAATTTCTGAAATTCTTTAAAATGATAACAAAATAAAACTATGTTTCAGCTGCTTGAAATACCTCTGAAAATTTCTGAGAAATGAGATTCGCTATGTTCTTAACCTTGGTCCAAACATCTTTCAACAGTTTAAAATTTGTTTTTAAAAATAAGGAAGATACATCACAGCCTATTTTTGCATTAATGCTATGAGTTTTAGCTTGAAACTTAATGTGTAATTCTTTATTTTAATGCACCAATATTATTTTTTGAGAGGATCATTTTGGAGCTCTCAGTGGAACATTAATTTTCATAGAGTTCTATATTATCACATTTGTTAGCAGGAAATTCAGCCCAATGTAGCTTGGAAATAGTTATTATTTTCTGACTGGAAATAAGGGTGGTTGTATTTAGAAATGATTCCTTCCCAATAGTGATTCTTCATCTTAGGGACCCTAATTTCAGACTCAGAATGCTGGCACCTTGTTTTCTCTAAGAGGTTTACATGGAAAGTTTAAACTTTGATGTTGTTTGATTGCATCTTCATTTAGGTTAATATAGTTCCACATATTGATTCTATTCAAATTAATAAAAGTAATTATTTTTAAGTTTATGTAAAAATTTATGCACATATACACAAGCATTATGTAAACTGCATTTTTCTGACTAATAAAAGTGAAATGATTAGATGTGTTCAATTGTGTCCAACCCTTGTGACCCCAGGACTATAGCCGGCCAGGCTCCTCTGTCCTTGAGATTTACCAGGTAGGAATACTGGAGTGAGTTGCCATTCCCTTCTCCAGGGCATCTTCCTGACCCATGGAGAAATGATTTGCTAGGAGGCTACTAAAATGTTTAAGACATCATAATAAGACAAGCCTTGAATTGATAGACATTCTTTTCATTTGCAATCAATATCCTTAGTTATAGGACTGGCTCTTTGAGATCAGAGAGATCTTAAATGGTTTTACTATCACTTTGATTCTCCTGCACCAGGCACCCAGGCTTGCAAATTGACAGATTTTCAACAATAGTATCATGATTGAAATTACTGAGGTAGTTTAACAAGCAGGACTCTTCTGTGAATTAGAGACAGCACATCCTAAATGTTCACACAGTGATGTGATTTGTAGTAGAGGCTATTATTATTAATAATAGTGAGATGCATACTATATTATAGAAATCTTGTTACTACTCCAATACATGTAAAAAGCCTGAGACTACTCCACAGAGAAGTCCTAAATATATAGTATGATAGAGAATTATATTTAATAGTGGATAATATGGTATGAAGTTTGTGCAAAATGTATCAGCATTTTCAGAAGAATGGTGTGTATCATTGAAGGATTCTTAGAATATTTATTTTTCATTACTATGCATATTAAAGTGTAACCATGTAGAACAATAATCAATAGCATGGTGGCATCCATATTTTTAATTCTTGCCAGGATGACTGGAAATGTCTTTTATTTAATATTGTACAGAAGTTAATAATGGATGATATGCATAAATATGCTCATCTGGGAATTATATTTAGCTTGTACTTGAATTTCAACATAATCAAGAAGCTTAGCTTTGCAAAACACATGATTTCTCTAAGAATGTTGCATAGAAAAATGTCTCACTCTTCTTAAACACCATCTTGGAGGGGCTGGGATGTAAGACAAGCATGAAAGTACTCAGGAAAAAAATGCTTAGCATAGTGATCATCCTTTTTCTTATTTGCCCATATCAATTTTTACCACAAAGTTTATATTTTTTGTGTTTCAGACATTTCTTGTGTTTTTAATCTGCAAAATGAAAAATAATGAAAAGTAAAAACATGAAAATGAATTTGGGATTAAGATAAGAGCCTTTAATGGATTACGTATAAACAGGACTCATAGAATGTGTCCATTCAAGGTCTGTCAAAGGTCTGTCAGCTTTTGGGAATGATTAGCACATTGTCTACACATTTACAATATGAAACAACACTGACAATTTAATGTTTAAGCTCAAAAACACCCTAAAACACCCTTCAGAGTTGGTGGGAAAGTGGGAGACAATAAAAGATAAATGGAAGACTAGATAAAGTGTGACTATAAACTGCAAAATGGACTTATATAAATATAAATGAACTTAATTTTTAAGAGAAATGATGTCACACATACATGCACACACACAAACTCACACAAAAGGCTTCTGGTAAAAGACAAAAACCTGGAATCAATAGCTCATAGACAAATGCATGATTACTAATTGAGCAAACTTCCTGAAGTTTTCACACCAAGTTAACTTTTGAAAACTGTAAGGTAAAGCAAATTATTTTTCTTTATCTTTTAGAATATTTATAAACACATACACACAGAGAGAAATACACATATATAGGTATGTAGACACATTTCTACATAGCGAATGTATACCTTTTTATCCAAGATATCCCGCTTAGATACTAATTTCTTAGTCTTCAGTTGTACCCTAAATTTCATCCTTGAGCTAAGTTATATGACTGAGCATGAAAGACAGGGTTTGTAATAGGGAACCTGACAGAACTTTAATTATCCTGCTATTATCTGAGTGCTCCTGTAGTTAATTCTCTCATATACCAATAACAAAAGTAACAACAGCTTGTAACCTGCAGCTAACACATTTTTAGTAACTCCTTCTACAATTTTGATATTTCATTACAGATTTTGACACCTTATTTTGCCTGACTCTTTTTTCTGTACTCAGTCTTGTTTTATTTCAATACTTTGGAAGGAATATTTTCTATTTGATTTATATTAGTCCCTCTCTTTCTTCTCCAATGGGAACACAATGTTTTTAGTTAGCACAATGCATTGTCTTTTTGCTCAGCAAGTTGCATCTTCAGATGGGATCCTCCTGTCAATCCAGTTTGTTGTGTTTATGTCACATGATTACAATTTGAAAACTTTTGAGATAACCAACTATCTCTGACATGTTCCAATAATAGTATCATTTCTAATATTTTTAATAGTGAATACTTGACCTAATCAAAACACTAATAAATACAAAATATTGACTAGAACTCTTAAAAATCTCTTTCAAAGTAGTTTCAAACTTACAAATTTCAAGTGCATATTATGTCTGTATCACAGTCTGACCCACTGATAAAGCAGTCATGTAGCATTTTAATAAACATGGACCTAGTGCAAATTTGATTAGTTAAAAATAGAAGCAAGACTTCATGTAAATTTACGCAATGATTTAGAAGGCAGCATTTGATGTGGGCCACAAATAACTATTTTGGTTTAGTTATGGAAGTTATGGGGGCTTCACAGGTGGTTGACTGGTAAAGAATCCACCCACTAATGCAGGAGCCACAGGAGACACAGATTCAATCCCTGGATCCGGAAGATCCACTGGAAGAGGAAAAGGCAAGCCAATTCCGTACTCTTGCCCGGGGAAATCCCATGGACAGAGGAGTCTTCTGGGCTACAGTCATGGGGTCACAAAGAGTTGGACAGGACTGAGTGAGCACACACACACCTGAAATTTACACATATAAAGATGGTCTCATATATGCGTATTTAAAGATCCCTACCTTATTAGCAATTTATATACTAACTCATTAACCTTCACAACTCTGACATACCATTCATCATTCAGTCTAGTTTCTTGTTATTTCCAGGAGAGTGCCTCATTTCCAAGCCTTAATGTAATGCTTAAAGCCTGCAATCTGGTCCTTTCTCTCTTTCTGGTCCGTTTCTGAATGTCTGCCTAGCCAAACTCACACAAAGGTCATATTTGAACCTCTTTCCCTTGCTGTGTTTAATTTACTTGGTGAGGAAAAGCATAGAGTAAGTAACAGATTTATTAAAATCAACTGTGTAAAACTCAAACACCTCCTATTCTAAGATGCGTTTCTTACCTCAATAAAGAAAGTGGAATTTTCCTGCTTTGTTATTCATTCCACTGAGATGACCTGCTAAATCTATGCTCCTGGAATTTTTATCATGGCTTCATCAGGGAGCAGCTGTGGAACCCTGAACGGATTGCTTTACTCATCTTGTCTCAGCTTCTTCCTCATAAATTTGGGTTTTGACCACATTGTAGGTTTATAATCTCTTACCTAATTCTGAAATCCAAAGTGAAAGTGTTAGTTGCTCAGTAGTGTCCGATTCTTTGAGACCCCATGGACTGTAACCTGCCAGGCTACTCTGTCCATAGGATTCTCCAGTCAAGAATACTGGAGTGGGTTGTCATTCCCTTCTCCAAGGAGTATTTCCAACCCAGGAACTAAACCTATGTCTGCACTGGCAGGCAGATTCTTTACCACTAGTGCCACCTGGGAAGACCCTGGAATGCAAAGCTCTTTGAAAAATGATAGCTTAAAGGAAAAAAGAAATTAACGAAAAGGTTAACTCAGATGGGTGCAAATTCAAGGTGACCTAAGCTCGTTCAGAAGCAAAAGCTGACCTAAATTAACCTTATAAACTTTATCACTTTTAGATTATGCAGGTTTTACTGCAGAAGTATTTTAGTGAAGGTTGTTCTTCCAGGTCCCCTGGACATGTTTAAAAATTATTTTTGCATCATCAGTAGCGCTGTGTAAATAAAAGCTTTAGAAATCAATAAACTGCAGCCTTTAACAATTAGGTGGGGACAGTACCAGCCCAGCCTAATTGTGTCTACACAACAGATGCCTTCCATCTATTCCTGCCCTGCATTTTCCAGGACGTGTACACTACATTTAAAATGAATGCCCAGACTAGGTAGTCACTGTATTGGTAAATAGGACTTAATAACAAAGGACAGAATATCTAAGAGTATTTAACCAGAAGTTTTCTACTTAAGGATAAATATCACATACAGGAAGTGATATTCTCCATCAAAAGGCTTTTTGAGTAGGAGAGGAAAAAAAAGTGAGCAGAAATAAGTAAATTAGAACAAATATTAGGAAGTTCCAAGTTGAGGTTAGTTTTGAAATCCATCCTTTTCTCAAATGTGGAATGTGAATTTCACTACAACTCTGATTAAAACCTTCTCTTTTAAGTCCTTAAGAGTTGTTTGTCTCATGTTAAAACCTTCTCTGTTTTCTCTTGTGAAAAAAAAGAAAAAAAGGAAAATGCCATCTGGCATTTATATTGAGCCCATCCATGTTACCACATATCAGTAAACCCCTAAGTGGGGTGTAGGAGAAGTCTAAAGTGGATTACACCAGAATTGAAAAAGACACATGTACCCCAATGTTCATCACAGCACTGTTTACAATAGACAGGACATGGAAGCAATCTAGATGTCCATAGGCAGACGAATGGATAAGAAAGCTGTGGTACATGTACACAATGTACAGCTATTAAAAAGAATGTATTTGAATCAGTTTTAATGAGGTGGATGAAACTGGAGCCTATTATACAGAGTGAAGTAAGCCAGAAAGAAAAACACCAATACAGTATACTAACACAATATATGGAATTTGGAAAGATGTTAATGATGACCTTATATACGAGACAGCATGAGAGACACAGGTGAAAAGAATAGTCTTTTGGACTCTGTGGGAGAAGATGAGGGTGGGGTGATTTGAGAGAATAGCATTGAAACATGAGTGAATGAGTGAAGCCGCTCAGTCGTGTCAGACTCTTTGCGACCCCATGGACTGTAACCTACCAGGCTCCTCCATCCATGGGATTTTCCAGGCAATAATACTGGAGCGGGTTGCCATTTCCTTCTCCAGGGGATCTTCCCGACCCAGGGATTGAACCCAGGTCTACCACCTTGCAGGCAAACGCTTTAACCTCTGAGCCACCAGGGAAGCTCATCATTGAAACATGTATATTATCATATGTGAAACAGATCACCAGTCCAGGTTCGATGCATGAGACTGGGTGCTCGGGGCTGGTGCACTGGGATGACCTAGAGGGATGGGATAGGGAGGGAGGTGGGAAGGGGGTTCAGGATGGGGAACACATGTATACCCATGGCTGATTCATATCCATGTATGGCAAAAACACTACAATATTGTAAAGTAATTAGCCTCCAATTAAAGTAAACATATTAATTTTTTAAAAAGTGGGTTGCAATTTTACAAGAATAAATATATAGCATGCATGCATGTCTGCTAAGTTGCTTCTGTTGTGTCTGACTCTTTGCAAGCCTATGAACCATAGCTTACCAGGCTCCTCTGTGCATGGGATTCTCCAGTCAAGAATACTAAAATGGGTTGCCATGCCCTCCTCTAGTTGCTCTTAGCATATGGCATTTTAAAAGCTTGGGGACTGTGGGGCAGTTGTACATTCAAACTTTTTATCCAAAGATTTGAGGGCTTAGTTCCATAACTAGAGAAGTCCTAAATGCAGAAGTAGATGGGATGGAAAACATTGAACCTAAGAACCCTGTACCTCTTAAGAATCCACAATTGAAGGCACCCAGCATCATGGGTAAGCTCCAATATACTTATAAGAAAAAAAAATATATAGCAGGTAGATTCATCTTCTTGTTGTTTAGTCACTGGGTTATGTCTGACTCTTTTGGGACTCCATAGACTATAGCTCACCAGGCTCCTTTGTCTGTGGGATTTCCTAGGCAAGAATACTGTGAGTTGCCATTTCCTTCTCCAGGGGATCTACCCCACCCAGGGATTGAATCCACTCTGCCTCCATTAGCAGGTGGAATCTTTACACTGAGCCACCTGGAAAGCCCATTCATCAGCTTGTTTTTGTTGTTCGGTCCCTAAGTCATGTCTGACTATTTGCTTCCCTGTGGACTCTAGCATACCAGTCTTCCCTGTCCTTCACTGTTTCCCAGAGTTTGCTCAAATTCACGCCCATTGAGTCAGTGATGCTATCTAACCATCTCATTCTCTGCTGCTCTCTCTTCCTTTTCCCTTCAATCTTTCCCAGAATCAAGGTCTTTTCCAATATTTTGGCTCTTCATATTAGGTGGCCACAGTGTTGAAGCTTCAGCATAAGTCTTCCCAGTGAATATTCAGGGTTTATTTCCTGTAAGATTGACTGGTTTGATCTCCTTGAGGTCCAAAGGAGTCTCAAGAGTCTTCTCCATCACCACAGTTAGAAAGCATCAAATGTTTCATGCTCAGCCTTCTTTAAGGTCAGACTCTCATATCTGTACATAACTACTGGAAAAAAACATAGCTTTGACTATCAGGACCTTTGCTGGCAAAGTGGTGTCTCTGCTTTTTAATACACTGTCTAGGTTTGTCAAATTTTCCTTCCAAGGAACAAGTGTCTTGATTTTTTAATTTCATCTGCTTAAGCTGCCATTAAAAAATACTACAGACTGTGGCCTTAAGAACAAAAATTTACTTTCTGGCAGTTATCTAGAGGGTGGAAGTTCAAGATCAAGATGCCTTCAAGGTTAGTTTGGTGGGGAGGGGGCTCTGTACCTGGTTTGTAGATGGCTACCTTCTCATTGTGCCCTCACTTAGCTTCTCTGAGTACACAGAGAGAGAAGGATTTCTGTTGTCTCTTCCTCTTCTTACAAGGACAAAGTCCTACTGGATTAAATTTCCAACCTCATGACCTTGCTGATCTCTTCAGTTCAGTTCAGTTCAGTCGCTCAGCCGTGTCCGACTCTTTTCGACCCCATGAATCGCAGCACGCCAAGCCTCCCTGTCCATCACCAACTCCCGGAGTTCACTCAGGTTCACGTCCATCGAGTCCGTGATGCCATCCAGCCATCTCTTCTGCTCCTGCCCCCAATCCCTCCCAGAATCAGAGGCTTTTCCAATGAGTTAACTCTTCACATGAGGCGGCCAAAGTACTGGAGCTTCAGTTTTAGCATCATTCCTTCCAAAGGAATCCCAGGATTGATCTCCTTCAGAATGGACCGGTTGGATCTCCTTGCAGTCCAAGGGACTCTCAAGAGTCTTCTCCAACACCACAGTTCAAAAGCATCAATTCTTCAGTGCTCAGCTTTCTTCACAGTCCAACTCTCACATCCATACATGACCACTGGAAAACCATAGCCTTGACTAGATGGACCTTAGTGGGCCGTTCAAATGTCTCTGCTTTTGAATATGCTATATAGATTGGTCATCACTTTTCTTCCAAGGAGTAAGCGTCTTTTAATTTCATGGCTGCAATCACCATCTGCAGTGATTTTGGAGCCCCCAAAATAAAAGTCTGACACTGTTTCCACTGTTTCTCCATCTATTTCCCATGGAGTGATGGGACCAGATGCCATGATCTTAGTTTTCTGAATGTTGAGCTTTATGCCAACTTTTTCACTCTCCTCTTTTACTTTCATCAAGAGGCTTTTAGCTCCTCTTCACTTTTTTGCCATAAGGGTGGTGTCATCTGCATATCTGAGGTTATTGATATTTCTCCTGGAAATCTCGATTCCAGCTTGTGTTTCTTCCAGTCCAGCGTTTTTCATGATGTACTCTGCATATAAGTTAAATAGGCAGGATGACAATATACAGCCTTGACATACTCCTTTTCCTATTTGGAACCAGTCTGTTGTTCCATGTCCAGTTCTAACTGTCATATAGTAGAAGCTGTCCTAAACTTTCCTCACACTAAACATTTCTCAGTCAGTAGCCTAATTGCCTATGAATTCCTTCTGTTAACTAATCCTCACATAATTCTTTTACATTCTCCAAACCAGGCTTCAGTAATATGTGAACCGTGAACTTCCGGATGTTCAAGGTGGCTTTAGAAAAGGCAGAGGAACCAGAGATCAAATTGCCAACATCCTCTGGATCATCAAAAAAGCAAGAGAGTTCCAGAAAAACATCTATTTCCGCTTTATTGACTATGCCAAAGCCTTTCAGTGTGGATCAAAATAAACTGTGAAAAATTCTGAGAGAGATGGGAATATCAGACCACCTGACCTGTCTCTTGAGAAACCTGTATGCAGGTCAGGTAGCACCAGTTAGAATTGGACATGGAACAACAGACTGGTTCCAAATAGGAAAAGGAGTACATCAAGGCTGTATATTGTCACCCTGGTTATTTAACTTATATGCAGAGTACATCATGAGAAACGCTGGGCTGGATGAAGCACAAGCTGGAATCAAGATTGCCTGGAGAAATATCAATAACCTCAGATATGCAGATGACAACAGCCTTATGGCAGAAAGTGGAGAACTAAAAAGCCTCTTGATGAAAGTGAAAGAGGGGAGTGAAAAATTTGTCTTAAAGCTCAACATTCAGAAAACTAAGATCATGGCATCTGGTCCCATCACTTCATGGAAAATAGATGGGGAAACACTGGAATCAGTGAGAGACTTAATTTTTTGAAGCTCCAAAATCACTGCAGATGGTGATTACAGCCATGAAATTAAAAGACGCTGACTCCTTGGAAGTAAAGTTATGGCCAACCTAGACAGCATATTAAAAAGCAGAGACATTACTTTGCTGACAAATGTCCATCTAGTCAAGGCTATGATTTTTTGAGTAGTCATGTATAGATGTGAGAGTTGGACTAAGAATTTATGCTTTTGACCTGTGGTGTTGTAGAAGACTCTTGAGAGTCCCTTGGACTGCAAAGAGATCCAGCCAGTCCATCCTAAGGGAAATCAGTCCTGGGCATGCATTGGAAAGACTGATGTAAAAGCTAAAACTCCAATACTTTGGCCACATAATGGCCAAAGAGCTGACTCATTGGAAAATACCCTGATGCTGGGAAAGATTGAAGGCAGGAGGAGAAGGGGATGTCAGAGGATGAGATGGTTACCTGGCATCACTGATTCAATGGACATGAGGTTGGGTGGGCTCCGGGAGTTGGTGTTGGACAGGGAGGCCTGGCGTGCTGCAGCTCATGGGGTCAGAAAGAGTCGGACATGATTGAGCGACTAAACTGAACTGAACTTTCTCCCCTCCAACATCCTCCATCACCTACAAATCCCTTGTGACTGCTTAACCCTGAAACACTGATTCCTTGTGATTATATACCGGAAATTCCATTGAGTAAGGTGACATCTTATGGTTCACTGATGGTTCATGTTTAAAAGGTGACAATGGCAAATATTGTGCAGGGTATGCTATTACGATTCCTTTTGATGTTGTTGAGGCCATGCCTTTACCTTTGGCGACCTCAGCCCAAGGGCTGAATTATACACTTTACGGGGGTTTGCACTTTAGTACAGTACCAAGCTGCCAATATAGCTACTGATATTAGGTAGACTTTCAGAGCAGTTCATGATTTTGGAATGTTAGGGAAAAAATGTGGCTTCATTACTTTCAGCTAAAATAAAATTTAAAATGACCCCTCTATTCAGGAATTGTTTGAGGCCACACTTTAACCTGTTGCTTTAACTACGTTAAGATTCTGAGTCATTCTAAGCTTGATTCTCTGGAAACTATGTAAAATCATCTGGATGATATTTTCACAAAGAATGTTGCCCTTAAAGGAATAGGAGCCAGACCCTTGTCATAGTCCAAAGGGTATTTTCCCAAATAATAACTTAGAAAAATTGGCTAGCAAGCTCCAACGATAGGCCTCAGAAAAGGAAAAATGAGATTGGGAATTCATCAATTATTGTTTTGATGGAAAAAAAAAAAAAAGAAGGGCACTTGTCTGGACAAAATAGCATTTAGAATCTTACTGGAGACTCTAAAATCCCCACTGATTACTGCTGTGCATGCATTAAAGCATTGGTCTCCTGACAAAATGATCACCTTCATTAATCAGTATTGGTGGGGAAACATTAATAAAGTCACAAAATGTGCCTACCTTACTTGTTCCGCTTGTCCAACTACAACCCAAGTAGCCTTCTTCTTTCAACCCAAGTAGTGCTCCCAGACATTTTAAACTGCCTAATGGACCATTCAAGTTCTGGCAAATGGATTTCACATAGCTTCTTCTGTCTAGTGGATACTAATATGTTTTACTTATGGTCTGTATGTTTTCACACTGGACTAAAGCCTTCCCTGGAACACAAGCGATTGCTTCTTCTGTGACTAAAGCCTTTGTGGGAAAGATTATCCCTTACCTGGGGAAGTTCTCAATGAACATCAAAGTGATCCAGGAATCCACTTTACAAGTGCTTTGACAAGTCTGTGATGTTTGGCTGGTTTTATAACACTTCCACTGTACATACCACCCTCAATTCTCTGGTTTAGTCAAATGCCCTAAAAGAATTATTAAGACTCAATTGGCAAAAATTGTAGAAGCCTCCCAAACATCTTGGCCAACAGCATTGCCATTGATCCTTTTAAATCTCAGAACCATCCCTTTTGGAACTCATAATTCTCACCCTTCATAGTTGTGGGATGCCCTGTGCACTTGTCTCTGGCTTCTTTTGGCACACAATAGACAAAAGGAGAAGTGTTCCAATATTGCCAAGGCCTAGTTGTGTCCATTAAAAATATCTGTGCTTTTGTAGATCAATCTTTTCATCATGACTCTTGGGAGACAAAGATTAAATAGCATCACACTCTATAATCTCAATATTTCATCTATTGGAAAAGATATTCCCTGATGACTTTCATCAACCTCACTAAAAAGGCCCCATTCAGGTACTTTTAACCAACCCTTGCTCTGCCAAGTTCCAAAGAATAAACTCTTGGATTCAATGTGACACACCTGAGGAAAGTGTGGAGCCATGACTGGACCTATATAGCATATGATGATCTGAAAACAAATATTTTCAAGAAATGAGGCAGATGATATCTGATGAGACAGCTTTCTCAAGATATCCAGACTAGGCTTATTGAAAGTCTGTCACAAAACCTTTGATGATGACATAATTCTTCAGATGATATCCAGTGTCTATGATCTTGATGATATATGCAGTTTAGAAAAAATGTCCCTAAGAGCTCTTCCTTCCAACCTTCCTTCTTACCAGAATTTGACCTTAAAATGTTTCCAATCAGTGCTTTCCCTTTAGCAAGTGACATTGTACCTAAGAAATTTCCTTCCTTGTATCAAGGGACAAAAGGACTCAAACTAGAAAACATGACTCTTAATCAGAGATGCTTTCAGAGAAAGATCTTCATCAAAAGGGGGAAACATAAAAATTAATAAACAAAAACCTCAGCCAAATTGAGGTAGGAGACCAAAAGGGGGAGCTCTTAGGTCCTGTCACAATAGCAGAATCCAACAGGAAGAAGAAAGACTCCTTTTCTTCCCTGTCAAGGACTCAGTCAATGAAAAGCCATGTACACCTCAATTTTTGTTTCCATTCTGTGAAAGTGTTTTCCGTCCTTTGCTCTATAGGAACTTGCACCAGGCATAACACAGTTGTTGACCCTGAACTGCAGTTCTCTGTTGATCCTAAGTAAACCCATCTTCACTGAGGAAATATCTGGCAGCCCATTTATTTCAGGTTGATGATAGGAAGTGTAAAAGATCATTTTAGAAAATACGCCTAGCATTGAAATTGGTAACTCTTACAAAGATGGTTGACTATCACTGCTTTCTAAGATTTAATTCATAAAAGATCACACAGACATAGTTAGAAGCATAGGGTTTTAGACTACTGACTATAGAACAATCGAATGATAACATTCTGAATTCAACTTATAGTGATATTCCCTATTCTCTTTAAGTAATTCTTAGTGGAAACAGACTACAAGCTTAAAAAAAAAAATCAGATAATTTTAAAACCTTTGCCAGACACCATGGAGACCGATACACCTACTTATCTCTCAGCATATATTCTCTGTTTCTTTCTTTTTAACTGATGAATCTCCCATTTAGAGTTTAAACTCAACACAGATCCAGAGCCTCCGTTTCACAACTTTCCTTGCAGTTATGAGCAGTCTCATAAATGAATTCAGGCCAGCTGCTGCTGGACAGAAATGACATGTTCACTTTCAGGCCTTGACTTTAAAATATCATGTATGAGTACAATACTGTGATTTATAATAAAAAAAAATGTATTTGATCTTTGTCCCCGTTCTTGGCACAGAGCTCTTAAAACACTTAAAATTTCCTAAGTGAGGAGAGCAATCAAAGTGTCTCTTGTTATATTAATGAGATGACTTTGGACCCCACACTCAAGGAAGGGGGCTGGTTGCCAGGAAAACCGACCAAGTGTTTGGCTGTATGCTCAGTTGCTTAATTGTGTCTGACTCTTTGTGACCCCGTGGATTATAACCCACCAGGCTCCTCTGTCCATGGCATCTTTCAGGCAAGAATACTGTGCTAGATCACTATTTCCTACTCCATGGGATCTTCCCAACCCAGGGATCAAACCTGCATTTCCTGAGTCTCCTGCATTGGCAGGCAGATTAGTACTCTACCACCTGGTAAGCCCTGGTGATCAGAGCGTTGGACTTTCTGTCCTATGCTCCTGACCTCTAGTGAAGAAAGAGAGGCTGGAGGCTGAATCAATTCCAGTGACTGATGATTCAATCAATCATGCCTGTGTAATGAAGCCTGCATAAAACCCAAAAGGATGGGGTTTAGAGAGCTTCTGGGTTGATGAACACATGAATGTTCTGGGAGAGTGGCCTGTTTGGAGACCGCATGGAGGTTCCTTATCCTTTCTTTTGCTGTGCATCTCTTCTGTGTGGCTGTTATGAGTTATATCCTTTTATAATAAACCATAACACAGTAAGTGAAATGTTTCTCTCAGTTCTATGAGCTGCTGTAGCAAGTTAATCAGACCCATGAATGAGGCTATAGAAATCTGCAGTCTATATCCAGTAGGTCAGAAGCACAGGTGACATCCTGGATTTATGATTGTTTCTCAGATGGGTATGGGCAGTCCCATGGGACTGAGTCTTTAACTTGTGGGATCTGATGCTATTATCAAGTAGACAGAAGGAGGATTAAGTTGAATCATGAAATATTCAGCAGGTGTCTGAGAATTGCTTGGTTGGATAGGGGAAAAAAAAACCCAAATAAACCCAGGCATTGAAAATGGGCACGGAATATTAAATAGGTGAAACATTATCTCTTTTCCTTGCTGTGGGCTGGCATGAGAACATGATTGGATTCATTCTAAGTGATACAGAAGAGGAGCATGGCTTATGTAATGAAGGAACAACAAGCTGAATCTCTGGTATTTCAACAACAGGCTGAACTCCCCTTTGTGGAGCAGTGCTGAAGTATGAACCATTTTTTTAATCAACAACTAGAATTTTATTTTGACCAGATTAACCTTCAGTCTATCTTATATACTCAGTTATATTTATTGGCATTTTAGCACAAATATCCAAATGTTTGCATGCGGTAAACAAATCATGCCTTTACCTTTGTGGTTTAATTTTGTAAGTCCAACATAAGATGAAACATGGTCTTAATTCCAAAAATGAGGCCCAAGGAGACACACACACAAACATATGGAAAGAATACAAGTTAACTATTTTTATTTGCATAGAGGAATTTTACTTCACTGAATACATCAAATAATAATTTTCTCTGCTCAATCTATCTGTAAGACAACTTTACTCTCCCATAGTCATGAGGCACAGGGCACTAGGAGAGATCTCCTTTACAATGGGTTTTTTGGAGATCTGATTTGTACATTAATTTACAGGATAGGCTTTCTGAAATTCAAATTGTAATATAAGTTTTGAACAGCATTTTAACCTTCTTGAGGCATCAGAAAATAAGTGCTTATGAGAACCAAAAGCTTGGCCCCTCCAGAGGTGCTGTATCAACCATCCTACTCATACTCATTCTCTTCATTTTCCTGTTCACATAAAATTTGAAGGGAACAAAATCTCAATTACTGATGCACAACAGTGATATATGCATGCAAGCACTGAGCCACACTTAAAAACTAGAATCTCAATATCTACGATGAGTTAAAAAAGGCATTGGATTGCAAAGGGAAATTTTTTCTGTTTCATTAATTTTACAGTGAATGGCAATTCCTCACATATTTCATCCAACTGAATAAATCTGTTCATTAGTCCCCAAATAATAATTCTTATAATGCTTATCCAGGTAAGTACTCAATTTTTATGTGCAGTCATGGTGCATTTTAAAAATTTATTTAAAAATTTAAAAATGAGTTTCAACCATATCACTGATATCTTCTGTCTCTTGGAGGCCTTACAAAAAATAAGAACATGCTAGGTAACCTGATTTAACAAGAACAAGTGAATATTTAGTTTAGAATAAATATGTGTATGTGGTGTTATACACAAACACATATCCATGCATATATTAATATATGTATATGAATGCAACTATATATGGATATGTATTTATATAAATGTATATTTTACCTATGCAACTGATAATATACAAAGTTATCTATCTATACATATAGAAATAGGTATCTATCTACACATACACCTATTAAATATTATCAATTACATGGGCTGTGCAACAACATTCATAGCAGAAAAAAGTATTATTATTAATCCTAAAATTCTAAGCTTCTTCTAAATGTCAAGTATTGTGATAGGCTACTAGTGTTCCTGATATAAAATAAATAACTTTCATCTTCAAATAATTTATTTTAATTTTAGAGGGCATTTAATTTTAATTCACAAGTGTAAAATATGTTTATAACTCAGTGTAATAACTGTTATCATAGTGATAAATCCTGGACATTTAGGAAATTTTCAGTAAGAGGCGCTTAACCAGGTCTCATGTGGGAGAAAGAGGAAGAGGTAAGATTTTTAAAGTGGATAAGTTTGAGATTGTCTTGAATTGCAAAAAGAGAGAGAAATACACACCCTACCTATTTCAACCTATTAAGAAACGTCTGTGCAGAAGACAGAGCAAAGATGGGTTCCATGTAGATTAACATGTGTGTTGACTACTATGTTAATGAGGTCATGGTCATTAGGGGGACCAGATGTCCCTACTCAATACCTAGGATCCCTCAATTTCCATCTTTACAACAAGTTTTGATCTTACAGAAAGTCATGATAATTAAAAAAGATGGTAACGATAACCCTGTATTCGAGACAGCAAAAGAGACACCGATGTATAGAACAGATTTTGGACTCTGTGGGAGAGGGAGAGGTGGGATGATTTGGGAGAATGGCATTGAAACCTGTATAATATCATGTAAGAAATAAATCACCAGTCTAGGTTTGATGCAGGATACAGGATACTTGGGGCTGGTGCACTGGGATGACCCAGAGAGATGGCATGGGGAGGGAGGAGGGAGGGGGATTCACGATTGGGAACTCATGTACACCCGTGGCAGATTCATGTTGATGTATGGCAAAACCAATACAGTATTGTAAAGTAAAATAAAGTAAAATAAAAAAAAGAAGATATTTTTGCATCTAAAAAATTTGAAAAAAATTCACTTTAAACTGATTTGATAAGGAACTGGAGTGTGGAGAATGGGATAAAGTTTTTAATAAGAAGTAATATTCTCAATAAATATTTTTCTTGTTCATGTATCATAATTATAGTTGTATGTGTATAAAGAGATAGATATGTTTTTTACTTTGAAGAGAAGATGCTAGACTCCAAGAGAAGAAATATATGCATATATGATTTTATATACAAATACATATGCATGCATACATTAATATATGTATATGAACATAACTATACATGGATATATATTTTTGTATAATTTATATATGTTAGTAAAATTTACATTTTTAACATTTTCCTATGAATTTTGTTTTCTGCTCTTCTTCACTTCCTAGTGTATAAAATATAGAGACATGATTTTGTAAATATTTATGCTGAGAGTGTTCACTGAAGTTCACTACAAACTATGAATACAATTTCCACTTTAAATTGTGAAGTATTTTCTTAAGTATGATTTTCCAGAAGTCTGTTTTCCCATTCATAAGTTTTGCTTTCAATTGCATTCCAGGGAATTGCCCCTTCACCCTAAAAATTTGATTGCTCTTAAACAGAATTTAAGTTTTATATTTATGGATTGGATGTCATACGGCAAAGTACTATAACTAAAATGAGCAGTTTTCAATTTAATTGCTCATATTTGTAAATAGTATTTGTCTTTCAATTTAACCCACATGTAGCAAATTGCCTTTTAATGGTCTACCTTACTACAAACAGGTGTAGTGTGCAGAGTTACAGAGATTTTAATAGCTTCGCCTGTGGCATCTTTCTGCACAAAATGAATTGCACTGCTGTCAAATGTTTTTCAGTTACATACTGCAGATATCTAGATTTTCTATGAACCTAAATATTTGAAAATAAGAGTCATATACATAACATTATTACCTCCATCAAAACAGCAACCAATGCTATGCTTAAAAATAAAATGCTTTTCAGTTTAATGTCAAAATAAGATCATATGCAGGGCGTGTTCTTTAGAGAAGTTAAGTGTCCAGGCTGTTTGGCCACTCTAGGCATATTCTTTGTTGTTGTTTAGTCCCTAAGTCATGTCCAACTCTATGCAACCTTATGGACTGTAGTCCGCCAGGCTCCTCTATTCATGGGATTTCCCAGTCAAGCATACTGAAGTGGCTTGCCATTTCCTTCTCTAGGGGATATTCTGAACCCAGGAATCAAACCTATGTCTCTCGTATTGGCAAGCAGATTCTTTTACCACTGAGCCACCAGGGAAGCCCCAGGCACATTCTACCACTTTTGCTTTTTTTGAATTTTATTTCTGTAACTAACAGTGCTTGACTATCAGTTGAATACTCTGAACGATAAGGAGAGGCACTAACATAGTGATATCAGTTAGTTTAGTTCAGTTCAGTTGCTCAGTCGTGTCCGACTCTTTGCCACCCTGTGAATCGCAGCACGCCAGGTCCAAAAGTCTCGGTGCAGATTTAAGCTTTGATGGCTTCAAGGAATAAACAATATAATCTTAAAAATGTAAAGAATGGTATTTAAATGTTTTTGAATGTTCATTTTCTTTCATTAATTTTAATAACAATATTATTATTGTTTTGTTTGGGGCCCTCAGATTTGAGGATAGTGACATTGACCAAAATATACAAAACTTTATAAAGCACTTCTATTTCAAAATCCAAAACTTTCTGTTTTTATCTTTCACAATCTATAAACCTAGTGAAAGTCATTCAGTCATGTCCTACTCTTTGCGGCCCCATGGACTATACATTCCATGGAATTTTCCAGGACAGAATACTGGAGTGAGTAGCCTTTCCCTTTTCCAGGGCATCTTCCCAACCCAGAGATTGAACTCAGGTCTTCTGCATTGCAGGTGGATTCTTTACCAGCTGAGCCACAAGGGAAGCCTGATTATTAGTAGACTTGGACCTTAATTCTGCTACTACATGTGGAAATTTGGAGAAAATACCAGTTATCTCTGATGGAGAGAAAAAAAAAAAAAACTAGTAATACTGCCATGCAGGGTTTCTATGATAATTTGTAAAAATATATATGCAATTTTTACAATGAGGTCTGAATTTTTGTGGATGCTACTTAATTCTAGGCATTATAATTACTTTCGCAAATTAATCATTTGGTTTTCTTTTATTGAAACACAATAGATGAATAAGACCATGTACGGAGATAGTAACATGTAAGTGAAACCCAAAATGAAAAGTATTATTCAATTAACATGACACTTCTAATTATAAACCACACTAAGTTTTCTTAAGAATAGTCCACCTTTTGATAAGCAAAATACTGCTGAGGGAATCAGTTTAATTTCCAATGTTCTCCTCATTGCAACTAAATATAGTACAGAAAGGTGATTAGAATCCTGGTTTGTGAGAGCAGGCAAATTAAACTGCGTTTTTTTCATGTAACACTGAATAATTATGTGTTTATGGACAAATGTCTTAGTCCACAATCACCAAATTTCTTTCCTCATTTGTAGCATATGGGCACTTCAAACCTAACCTCAAACCTGCATGCAATCCAGACCTTTGTAATTTGGAAGAAATTGTTTCAGTCAGTCTAAGCCACATTCAGTCTGAAGTCCAAGGCCCTTCTCAGGGTTTCCAAAGATTCCCAGAATCTGATTTGACTTGTTTCTTTCTGTTCCAAAAAATAAACTTTTTTTTTTTTTTTTTGCCACCAGAACATTAACACTCAGAAAGCATGGAATTTTTCTGTCCTATTGGCTGTTGTATTCCAGTGTCCCAAACTCTGTAAATCAATGGTACAATTTTTGTTGCATGATTTAATTAACAGACTAACTCTTTTTATTTAAACTTCTTGCTGTTCAAAATAAAAATAATCATTACAGAGGTTCTCAACTTTTAACCGTATAACTGGCAAAGGATATAAAATCATATTGTCTTCTTCCTATCACCAGAGATTCAGTAGCTCAGGGATTTATTTTCTCACTGTTATGGTTTGTCCTCCCACCTCTTAGAAGGCTGGAAAAGGAAATAGCTACTCACTCCAGTATTCTTGCCTGGAAAATTTCATGGACAGAGGAGCCTGATGAGCTACAAAGTCCATGCAGTTGCAGGGAGTCAGACATGACTGAGCACACACACACACACACACACACACACACACACACACACGCACGCTCTTAGAATGCAAGAATATGTGCAGTATTTTTTAGTACAACAAGAAAAAAAACCCTTTTGTCTTCCTTTAGATTGTTGTATAAAAAATGTGTGTGAGTTGGGGAATATTTCATATAAAATGGTGAACACATTGCTTGGATATATACAAAGTTCTCAATAAAAATTATTTCCCATAAAACAGATGGAGTTATGTAAACAAGAAACTTTTGTTGTGTAGAAATATAAGAATTTAAGTCAGCCTTCAACAGTATGAGAAACGTGAATTTCCAGATGTTCAAGTTGGATTAGAAAAGACAGAGGAACCAGAGATTAAATTGCCAACATCTGTTGGATCATCGAAAAAGCAAGAGTTCCAGAAAAAAACATCTATTTCTGCTTTATTGACTATGGCAAAGCCTTTGACTGTGTGCATCAAAACAACTATGGAAAATTCTTCAAGAGATGGAAATATCAGACCACCTTACCTGTCTCCTGAGAAATTTGAATGCAGGTCAAATGGCAACAGCTAGAACTGGAAATGGAACACAGACTGGTTCCAAATCGGGAAAGGAGTATGTCAAGGCTGTATATTGTCACCCTGCTTATTTAACTTGTATGCAGATTACATCATGAGAAGTGCTGGACTGGATGAAACACAAGCTGGAATTAAGATTGGCAGGAGAAATATCAATCAGTTCAGTTCAGTTCAGTTGCTCAGTCATCACCGACTCTGCCACCCTATGAACCACAGCATGCCAGGGCTCCCTGTCCATCACCAACTCCTGGAGTTTACCCAAACTCATGTCAATTGAGTCGGTGATGCCATCTAACCATCTAATCCTCTGCCGTCCCCTTTTCCTCCTGCCTTCAAATTTTTCTAACATCAGGGTCTTTTCCAATGAGTCAGTTCTTCTCATCAGGTGGCCAAAATATTGGAGTTTCAGTTTCAAAATCAGTCCTTCCAATGAACACCCAGGATTGATTTCTTTTTTTTTTTTTCTTCACAACAGAGTGTTCTCAATCCTGAACCCCCCTCCCACCTCCCTCCCCATAACAATACAATATTGTAAAGAAAAAAAATAAAAAAACAAAACACACAACTGAGTGACTAAACACACACACAATTTCTACAAAACCTACTTTATACAATTTTATAGAGTTTTACATTTTTCTGATGGACTGGTTGGATCTCCTTGCAGTACAAGGGACTGTCAAGAGTCTTCTCCAAAACCACAGTTCAAAAGCATCAATTCTTCGGCACTCAGTTTTCTTTATAGTCCAACTCTCACATACATACATGACCACTGCAAAAACCATAGCCTTGAGTAGCTGCACCTTTGTTGGCAAAGTAATGCCTCTCCTTTTTAAGATGCTGTCTAGGTTGGTCATAACTTCCTTTCCAAGGAGCAAGGGTCTTTTAATTTTATGGCTGCAGTCACCATCTGCAAAGATTTTGGAGGCCAAAAAGTAAAGTCAGCCATTGTTTCCACTGTTTCCCCGTCTATTTCCCATGAACTGATGGGACCGGATGCCGTGATCTTAGTTTTCTGAATGTTGAGTCTTAAGCCTGCTCTTTCACTCTCCTCTTTCACTTTCATCAAGAGGCTCTTTAGTTCTTCTTCACTTTCTGCCATAACGGTGGTGTCAGCTGTATATTTGAGGTTATTGATAATTCTCCAGGCAATCTTGATTCCAGCTTGTGCTTCATTCAGCCTAGCGTATTTCATGATGTAATCTGCATATAAGTTAAATAAGCAGGTGACAATATACAGCCTTGATGTACTCCTTTTCCTACTTGGAACCAGTCTGTTGTTTCACATCTAGTTCTAACTGCTGCTTCCTGACCTGCACACAGGTTTCTTAAGAGGCAGGTGAGGTGGTCTGGTACTCCCATCTCTTTCAGAATTTTCCACAGTTTATTGTGATCCACACAGTCAATGGCTTTGGCATAGCCAATGAAGCAGAAATAGATGTTTTTCTGGAACTCTCTTGCAACCCCAGATATACAGATGAAACCACCCTTATGGCAGAAAGTAAAGAAGAACTAAAGAGCCTCTCGATGAAAGTGAAAGAGGAGAGTAAAAAAGTAGACTTAAATCTCAACATTCAGAAAATAAAGATCATGGCATCTGGTCCTATCACTTCATGGTAAATAGATGGGGAAATAGTGGAAAGAGTGACAGGCTTTATTTTCTGGGGCTCCAAAATCACTGCAGATTGTGACTGCAGCCAAGAAATTAAAAGACCCTTGCTCCTTGGAAATAAAGTTATGACCAACCTAGAAAGCATATTAAAAAGGAGAGGCATTACTTTGTCAAAAAAGGTGCAGCTACTCAAAGCTATGGTTTTTCCAGTGGTCATGTATGGATGTGAGAGTTGGACTATAAAGAAAGCTGAGTGCCGAAGAATTGATGCTTTTGAACTGTGGTGTTAGAGAAGCCTCTTGAGAGTCCCTTGGACTGCAAAGAGGTCTAATCAGTCCATCCCAAAGGAAATAAGTCCTGAATATTCACTGGAAGAACTGATGCTAAAGCTGAAACTCCAGTAATTTGGCCAGCTGATGTGAAAAGCTGATTCATTTGATAAGACCCTGATGCTGGAAAGATTGAATGTGGGAGGAGAAGGGGATGACAGAGGATGAGATGGTTGAATGGCATCACTGACTCAATGGACATTATTTTGAGTAAACTCTGGGAGTTGGTGCTGGGCAGGAAGCCTGGTGTGTTGCAGTCCATGGGGTCACAAAGAGTCGGGCATGACTGAGTGACTGATTTTGGTTTCACCCTCTGGTGACGCCCATGTGTAGAATCTTCTCTTGTGTTGTTGGAAGAGGGTATTTGCTACGACCAGTGCATTCTCTTGGCAAAACTCTATTAGCCTTTGCCCTGCTTCATTCTGCAGTCCAAGGCCAAACTTGCCTGTTACTCCAGGTGTATCTTGACTTTCTACTTTTGCATTCCAGTCCACTATAATGAAAAGGACATCTTTTTTGGGTATCAGTTCCAAAAGGTCTTGTAGGTCTTCATAGAACCATTCAACTTCAGCTTCTTCAGCATTACTGGTTGGGGCATAGGCTTAGATTACCGTGAATTTGAGTGGTTTGACTTGGAAACGAACAGAGATCATTCTGTCGCTGTTGAGATTGCATCCAAGTACTGCATTTTGGACTCTTTTGTTGATTACAATTACTACTCCATTTCTTCTGAGGGATTCCTGCCTGCAGTAGTAGATATAATGGTCATCTGAGCTAAATCCACCCATTCCAGTCTATTTTAGTTTGCTGATTCCTAGAATGTCGATGTTCACTCTTGCCATCTCCTGTTTGACCACTTACAATTTGCTTTGATTCATGGACCTGACATTCCAAGTTCCTATGCAGTATTCCTCTTTACAGCATTGGACCTTCTATCACCAGTCACATCCACAGCTGGGTATTGTTTTTGCTTTGGCTCCATCTCATTGTTTCTGGAGTTATTTCTCCACTGATCTCCAGTAGCATATTGGGCACCTACTGGGGAGTTCCCCTTTCAGTATCCTGTCATTTTGCCTTTTCATACTGTTCATGTGGTTCTCAAGGCAAGAATACTGAAGTGGTTTGCCATTACCTGCTCCAGTGGACCACATTCTGTTCAGACCTCTCCACCATGACGCTCCCATCTTGGGTGGCCCCACATTGCATGGCTTAGTTTCATTGAGTTAGACAAGGCTGTGGTCCATGTGATCAGATTGGCTAGTTTTCTGTGATTATGGTTTCAGTGTGTCTGCCCTCTGATGCCCTCTTGCAACACCTACTGTCTTACTTGGGTTTGTCTTACCTTGGACATGGGGTATCTCTTCACAGATGCTCCACCAAAGTGCAGCTGCTGCTCCTTATCTTGGATGAGAGGTATCTCCTCACAGCTGCCCCTCCTGACCTTGAACATGGAGTAGCTCTTCACGGATCTCCTGCACCCACTCAGCCTCTGCTCCTTGGACGTGTGGTTGCTCCTCTCGGCCACCACTCCTGACCTCGGGTGTGGGGAAGCTCGTCTCAGCCACCACCTCTGACCTCAGAGGTCCAGGAGCCCCTCTCGGCTGCTTCTGTGCCTATGCAGCCTGACACTCTGGGTCACTGTCCCTGACCTTGGGCAAGGTGTAGCTCCTTTCTGCCATGCTTCTGCATGGTCCATCGCAGCCAAAGATGGAGAAGCTCTATACAATCATCAAAAACAAGACAGGGAGCTGACTGTGGCTCAGACCATGAATTTCTTATTGCCAAATTCAGACTTAAATTTGAAGTAAGTAGGGGAAACCATTAGACCATTCAGGTATGACTTAAATCATATCATTTATGATTATAGAGTGGAAGTGAAAAATAGATTTATGGGATTGATCTGAAAGACAGAGTGCCTGATGAACTGTAGACAGGTTCATGACTTTTTTGTACAGGAGACAGGGATCAAGACCATTCCCAGGGAAAATAAATGCAAAAAAGCAAAATGGCTGTCTGGGGAGGACTTACAAATAGCTGTGAAAAGAAGAGAAGCAAAAAGCCAAAGAGAAAAGGAAAGATATAAACATCTGAATGCAGAGTTCCAAATAATAGCAAGGAGAGATAAGAAAGCCTTCCTCAGCGATCAATGCAAAGAAATAGAGGAAAACAACAGAATAGGAAAGACTAGAGATCTCTTCAAGAAAATTAGAGATACCAAGGGAACATTTCATGCAAAGATGGGCTTGATAAAGGACAGAAATGGTCTGGACCTAACAGAAGAAGAAGATATTAAGAAGAGGTGGCAAGAATACATAGAAGAACTGTACAAAAAAAGATCTTCATAACCAAGATAATCACGATGGTGTGATCACTCACCTAGAGCCTAACATCCTGTATTGTGAAGTCAAGTGGGCCTTAGAAAGCATCACTACAAACAAAGCTAGTGAAGGTGATGGAATTCCAGTTAAGCTATTTCAAATCCTGGTAGATGATGCTGTGAAAGTGCTGCATTCAATATGCCAGCATATTTGGAAAACTCAGCAGTGGCCACAGGACTGGAAAAGGTCAGTATCATTCCAATCCCAAAGAAAGGCAATGCCAAAGAATGTTCAAACTACTGCACGATTGCACTCATCTCACATGCTGGTAAGTAATGCTCAAAATTCTCTAATCCGGGCTTCAACAGTACATGAACCATGAACTTCCAGATGTTCAACCTGGTTTTAGAAAAGGCAGAGGAACCAGAGATCAAATTGCCAACATCTGCTGGATCATGGAAAAAGCAAGAGAGTTCCAGAAAAACATCTATTTCTGCTTTCTTGACTATGCCAAAGCCTTTGACTGTGTGGATCACAATAAACTGTGGAAAATTCTGAAAGACATGGAAATACCAGACCACCTGACCTCCCTCTTGAGAAATCTCTATGCAGGTCAGGTAGCAACAATTAGAACCGGACATGTAACAACAGACTGGTTCCAAATAGGAAAAGGAGTATGTCAAGGCTGTATATTGTCACCCTGCTTGTTTAACTTCAATGCAGTGTACATCATAAGAAACGCTGGGCTGGAAGAAGCACAAGTTGAAATCAATTTTGCCGGGAGAAATATCAATAACCTCAAATGTGCAGATGACACCACCCTTATGGCAGAAAGAGAAGAGGAACTAAAAAGCCTCTTGATGAAAGTGAAAGAGGAGAGTGAAAAAGTTGGCTTCAAGTTCCACATTCAGAAAACGAAGATCATGGCATCTGGTCCCATCACTTCATGGGAAATAGATGGGGAAACAGTGCAAACAGTGTCAGACTTTATTTTGGGGGCTTTAAAATCACTGCAGATGGTGATTGTGGCCATGAAATTAAAAGATGCCTACTCCTTGGAAGGAAAGTTATGACCAACTTAGGTAGCATATTCAAAGGCTGAGATATTACTTTGCCAAGAAAGGTCCTTCTAGTCAAGGCTATGGTTTTTCCAGTGGTCATGTATGGATGTGAGAATTGGACTATGAAGAAAGCTCAGGGCCGAAGAATTGATGCTTTTGAACTGTGATGTTGGAGAAAACTCTTGAAAGTCCCTTGGACTGCAGGGAGATCCAACCAGTCCATCCTAAAGGAGATTAGTCGAGGGTCTTCATTGAAAGGACTGATCCTGAAGCTGAAACTCCAATACTTTGGCTATCTCATGAGAGGAGTTGACTCTTTGGAAAAAATCATGATTCTGGGAGGGATTGGGGGCTGGAGGAGAAGGGGATGACCAAGGATGAGACGGCTGGATGGCATCACTGACTCAATGAACATGAGTTTCAGTAGACTCTGGGACTTGGTGATGGACAGGGTGGCCTGGTGTGCTGTGTTTTTCATAGGGTAGCAGAGTTGGATACAGCTGAGTGACTGAACTGAACTGAACTGACTGAGTTCAGGAGATAAGCTGACATTTCATAAATGAGGGAACTAAGAATTTGAGATTTTTTAACTTGCCAATAAACATATAGTTTGTCAGAAATAGAATCAAGACTGAAAATCAAGCTGAACTATTCTGTCAATGACCAATGACTATAAAAGTTGGTAAATGCTCACTCAATCTGGTGCTGATCATAACAAAGATGGATAACCATGCACAGGATGCCAGTGAACTGGAACTAGAGAAGTATGTTTCTTTAAACTATTTCCTAGAACTCTTTTTTGCTTTTGAGAAGGCAGAAGAATATAGGGTTACTCTTTATAAAATATATTTAAAATATTCACATACAAATTACACTATCTCCCAACCCTGTATAATACATGTAGAAAGTTTCTCAACCTTTATTCTGTTTTTTTCTCTTTTTTTTTTAACTTCAAAGTCAAAGCTGAATGTAGTTTTTGATATGAAGGAATCATATTGGAATATGGAAAGATTGGACTGATGTTTAAAAAACGATTTCCTCATCTCACATCCTTTTAGGACAGACTTCTTTGGGACTGGGTAATTATTTGTTGTGGGATGTGTTCAGTGCATTGTAGGTTGTTTTGTGACACCTCTGGACTCCACCCATTAGATAACAGTAGCACCACCTCAATTGTGACAACAGAAAATTTCTCCAAAATGTTGGCCAATGTCCTTTGGAAAACAAAATGGTGAACAAATGCTTTTTGATGATCAATCAAGATGTAATTCTAGGGTGACATTCATAATTAGGTGTATGTCAGAATAATCAGAAAAGCTTGTTCAAACCTCCCTAGCTGGGCTCCACATTGGGACATGCTGATTACACAGCTCTGCTCTGGGTCCAGTAGTAACTTTTGTACTAAATCCCCATGTGATTGGGTACACACAAAGATGGATAAACACCACCATGGAGAACAGAGACCATGCAGATTTGCTATTACAGGGACACAAAAATAGCCTCTCTGTAGTAAAAGCTTCACAAAAAGTCTGGCATGGTTGCTCCATATTATTAAGGACCCATAAATTTGGGAGATATGTGAGTCACCAAAGGAGTCTGGGACTATTGATGTACACATTAATGAGGACAAAGAGAAAATATAATCTAACTTGTCCACTCTCAGACATCCTGTTTCAAGCTGGACCCAATACGGTGACATGGAGTCCCTGTCTAGGTATGAGGTCACAATAGGTCAGCCAAGGATTCACATTTAGGGCTTTATTCCCTTTCAGTAAGCACATAGGCAGAATGGCAGAGTGATTAAGAGCTTGAGACTTCACTGTATTTGATTTCGGGCTGTACCATCTCCCTAGCTGAATAGTCTTCTATAAATTGTTTTTATTTCTTTCTAAACATAAGTTTTCTCATTTATTCATATAGTTATCTATAGTTAACAGAAAAATGTTCCCCCAAATAGATTGACATCTGATCCCCATGACTTGAGACTATGTAACTTTAATGGTAAAATAAACTTTGGGCGTGTTAGTAAGAATCTCAAGATGAGAGATTATACTGGATTATTTGGGTGGGTTCAATGCAATTACCTTTGAGCTTCCATGGTGGCTCAGTGATAAAGACCATGCCTGCTAATACAGGAGACATAAGAGACTTGGGTTCAATTCCTGGGTTTGGACAATCCCCCAGAGAAGGAGATGGCAGTCCACTCCAGTGTTCTTGTCTGGGAAATCTGTGGACAGAGGATCCTGGAGGGCTAGATAGTCCAGTGGGTTGCAGAGTCAGACATGACTGAAGCGAAAGAGCTTGCATGCACAATAGAATTGTACGCATTCTTAGAAAAGGGAGATTTGACTAGAAAAGAGGAGAGAGTGATGTGACACTAGAGACGGATATCAGAGTGATGCAGCCAGAAGCCAAGGAATGCCAGTGCCCTGTAGAAGTTGCGAGAAACAAAGAAGGAATTCTCTTTTAAAGCCTCCAGAAGGACCTGGCCTTGCTGACATCTTGATTTTAACCTCATATAACTCACTTAAAATTTATCTCTCTAGAACCACAGAGAATAAATTTGTGTGGTTTTAGGCATTTAAGAACACGGTTATTTGTTAGAGCCACAACAAGGAACTAATACATTATTTCCAGGGTAGCAATGCAGATTGAGTTAATACATGCAAAGCATTTAGAAGATTCTACCACACAAAAAGTCAGTGTGTTTAGTCTTATTATCTACTCTACACTGTTTGCATTTAAATCACAACTTTGTTCTAAATAAGCTATTTTTATTAACATATTCAATAATGGTTTCTCAATTAACATATGAATGATTTGTAGGACAGTGACTGTCCTACATGTTCCAGTAGCTCTAGAGGTTCTAAGATTGGGAAGACCTTGACCCAAATTTTAATTTTTAGTTTTTAATTTTACAGAAAAACCTGAACAAACTTTTTGGCCAATCTGATATTATGCCCACCTTTCACTTAAATTGAGATTATTTCCCTGTGAGGTAATAGGATTTAAAAGCTGCAGGGCACACATGACCAAAAATCTAAATTTATTGATGAAACTTATAGTTTATCCTCTTGGGTTCCTAATTCCGAACCATAAGATTTATTTCTATGTGTAGATTCTTATCATTTTGCTGAAAAATGTAGCTGTTTAGAAAGTTATATTAACCTTTTCTGTCTTAAAATTTATAGCGCTTCTTATCTTTCAAAAACAAAGATAGCCATGTAAACAAATTACACATATTATAAATAAAAACCAAAATAACTCCCTGCCCTCCTCTCTTTATACAAAGAAGATCTCTAGATTTTCGATCTTTGAAATACTAAAACTTTTAGGTACATAAAAGAGTTTAGCTAACAACTTTATCATATATTCAATAAAAACCTTTTGCATACAGTATTCTTTTCGCATCAGATGTATGAGGCAGGTAAGGGATGCACTACATCGTGCGAAATGCGGGGCTGGATGAAGCACAAGCTGGAATCAAGATTGCCAGGAGAAATATCAATAACCTCAGATATGCAGATGATACCACCCTTATGGCAGAAAGAGAAGAGGAACTAAAAGCCTCTTGATGAAAGTGAAAGAGGAGAGCGAAAAAGTTGGCTTCAAACTCAACATTCAGAAAACTAAGATCTTGGCATCCAGTCCCATCACTTCATGGCAAATAGATGGGGAAACAATGGAAACAGTGAGAGATATTATTTTTGGGGAGGGCTCCAAAATCACTGCAGATTGTGACTGCAGCCATGAAATTAAAAGATGCTTGCTCCTTGGAAGAAAAGATATGACCAACCTAGACAGCATATTAAAAATCAGAGACATTACTTTGCCAACAAAGGTCCATCTAGTCAAAGCTATGGTTTTTTCCAGTAGTCACGTATGGATGTGAGAGTTGGACTATAAAGAAAGCTGAGTGCTGAAGAACTGATGCTTTTTAACTGTGGTGTTGGAGAAGACTTTTGAGAGTCCCTTGGACAGCAAGAAGATCCAGCCAGTCAATCCTAAAGGAAATCAATCCTGAATATTCATTGGAAAGACTGATGCTGAAGCTGAAACTCCAATACTTTGGCCACCTGATGTGAAGAACTGACTCATTGGAAAAGACCCTGATGCTGGGAAAGATTGAAGGTCGGAGGAGAAGGGGATGATAGAGGATGAGATGTTTGGATGGCATTACCGACTCAATGGACACGGGTTTGAGTAAGCTCAGGGAGTTGAAGCCTAGCATGCTACAGTCCATGGGGTTGCAAAGAGACAGACACATCTGAGCAACTGAACTGAACTGAAGGGATACAGTTACTATTGTTCCCATTTTATACATAAGAAAATTGAAGCAAAAAAAAAAAAAAAGAAAATTGAGGCAAAAATATTTGCTTTAATAATTTGCCTTGTGTTACCTTCTTATTCAATTGTAGAGAAAAAGGTAATACAGTCAATCTTCTGGCTGCTAATTTAGCATTTTAAACATTTCTCAGTATAATTTGTTAGATTTTTTTAGGGCCACAAGGAAGAGGCATATTGGGATAACATGGGTTTAGTGCAAGGAAACACAGATGGAATGTAGAAGAAGATGCATGGTTTTAGAGGTACCTTCAATAGTTTCCAACCTCAATATACAACCTCAATATACAGGATAAGAAGGGATTTCACAAACCCCCAGTGAAGCTCTTTAACATTTTGTTTACCCACCAATCACACCATTTGCCTTACATATGTGCTTTATACAAAGAATCCCCAACATTTTTTTTTGGTGGTACTTGTTATAATCTCTATATTCTCCTAGCAACAACCCCAGAGAACTCTGATATGATGATGCTCAGGCCATAGCTTCACCTCTGGCTTGTGTCTGTCCCTTGGACAATCGTTTGTGGCCTTGGCAGAAGACAGCATTGTTTTCAGAATTCTCCTTCTGTTAGACCTCTAAGGAAGGGCAGTATCCAAGGGTGACATTGCGTAGGTCCACTGTGCCATGCAGTGCAGGCACCAAGGATGAAAGTGTACTTACTTCAGTCTGCTCAGACCTTAACTGCTTTACAGCATGCCGCTGATTTATGGTACATAAATACTCTCATACTTAGATCAAGGGAAAATGAACAAGATTGTATTCTGTTATAGAACGTGAATTATTTGTCATTTAAAATATGATTAAGCTGTGTATTTTTAAACCCTTTTATACCAGAAAAATGAACTTTAAAAATAAGGTGAAAATACTCTTAATATTCCATAAGGATATCATAAAATTTAATGCATAACCTTTCTGACTTTTTAATAACTATGTCATGTCTACTGCCGGTAATTATCAGATAAAATGAAGACCTTACTTAACCTTCTTAGTATAATCACGGAAACAAAGTGACACCTAAGTCAGCAGGTCTATTATTTGATAGTTCACAGCCTCACATTTCTTAGAGCAATCCTCTAGGGGAAATTTGATGTTCCTTTTTTTGTTGGTTTCCACTTTTTGATTTAATCATAACAATGTACATCAGAAGGATTTTGCACTTTTTAAGAGAAATATTAAATATTCATAGAGTTTTCCTCATTTATAAAGGATGAGTCAATATTTTGCCATGACAGTTTCACAGAATGAAAGATATTGCTTTAACTAATCAAACATGATCACCCCCATCAAGTGCCCACAATTCAGAATTTGGCC
This sequence comes from Ovis aries, assembly GCF_016772045.2. Lineage (NCBI taxonomy): Eukaryota > Metazoa > Chordata > Mammalia > Artiodactyla > Bovidae > Ovis > Ovis aries. The sequence continues at coordinate 136,836,163 of NC_056054.1, forward strand.
CCATTTATCTCATCAGTTCTCACACATTATTCTCTCCCTTCCTGGTAGTAGTCCTCTAAAAATATTATACAGAAGCCTGGATTCTGGTTGTTAATGCATGCTCTGGGAAAATCTGCCATCAATTATTATTTTCCTCTCCTTTTTTCTCCCCTCTCTTTTATACTGAATCCCTCACTCCATTGCCTTCCTATTCTAAATTGAAGAACAAAATTATCCTTTGACTTTCTCTGTTTCTCAAGGGACACACCTCCTACGTCATTTATAGAAGTGACCGTTAAGTCTCAGCCATGGGGTAAACACTGGACTATATGAGTGCCACTTATCCTGCTTTATTCCATTTTACCTGAAATTTGGTTTATTTTAAAATTTACCTGAAAAAAGAAAAGGGCAAATCTTCTTGATTTTTTTTTTTCTGGTTTAGATGATCCTTAGCATGCCTGCCATATTATCTGAGCTTTTGAGTTTCCATCATGAAATGAAGTATCACCAGATGCATATTTAGTTTGTATAAAACTCTTTCTGACCCTTTGGGCAGTAGCCTACCAGGCTCCTCTGTCCATGGGATTTCCCAGGAAAGAATACTAGAGAGGGTTCCCATTTCCTCCTCCAGAGGATCTTTCCAACCCAGGGATCAAACTCATGCCTCCTACAGCTCTTGCTTTACAAGTGGATTCTTTGCCCACTGTGCCATATGGGTTTCCATGCTTAATAAAAGTATCCACAATCAGACTATACTTTGATATTGAGTTATATGTGCAAAAAAAATCTGAAGCTTCATTTCCTCCATGTATGCATTTGAGTCAGGGCAGCCCTGTGTAAAGAGTTTGGACACTGGGGAAGAAAGATGCTTCTGTTCATATCCGTCCTTTGATGATGTTCTAGTTGCATGGCATCAAGCAAGTTCCTTAAGATTTCAGAGGTTACATTTGTATCTCAAAGATAATGTCTACAGTTTAACTCAGGAAACATGACTTTAAAACAGAGGCAGAGTATAATCCTAGTTGAGTGAGTATCAGTTTAAGTAAGGTTGGCTTAAGGACAGTTTGCTTAAGTGAGAACTGTAGATCTAAGGAGTTTGGGTATAAAATAACACTTTTGAATCTCTTGTGAGACTTCTCACTGTTTTAGAGTTCACATTCACATGAAATATTTTTAATTATAAATGGCATAAGTGATATAAAGAAACCAAAAGTTCATCATTTCATTTTTTTGATTTTTTTTTCTTTTTTAAAAAAAATTATTGTTGTTATTATTATTGTCTATAAAATTAACATTTGGCATCAGTTTCATACTAAATATGTTTTTGCATTTGGGCATTTCCTAGTTCCAAGGAATTAGACTTATTTATCTGCTTGAATTATCCCACCATCATCCTTTTTTCAACTAAAAGCAGTTTTGAAACATTTAATGATATTTTTTTGACAATAAACATCTAAATAGAAACCAAACTTTCTTTAGACACTTTTGTATTCAGTATTGTTGCAAAAGATAATAGTATATTGAAGTATAATTTGCCTTTTCTCTTTATTTTGTCTTTTCTCCTTTAATGAATTCTTGGAGGACTTTTAAGGATGCCTGAATATGTGAATATGTGTACGTGCTAACTGAGAACATGCTGTATTAAACTCGAATTTAAATTTTTATTTCATTTTTAACACTAACATAATACACTGCTGTAAGAAAAGAGAGTTAACTATTTTCATCATTCCAAATAATGAATGTACACAAGTTTTGCTAGAAGTAGTTTCTAAATTACAGACTTCTTGAATTGAAGGAAAATTTGTTAATTAACAAATGTAACTCCTTAGTTCTATAGACTGAAATATTATAACCTAGAGAATTAGAATTCCTCAGAATCAAACACTATTCTAGATGCAGTTTGAATTCTGAACATTTCATCTTTTTATGTCTCTCTCTCTCTTTCCCTCATCTCAATTCTTTCCCCCACCTTTTTTTTTTTTTTTTTACCAATTTTGCTCCAATATTTTTACATGTTCTTCCACCATAAATAATTTATTTCCCCTAGAGAACAATATTTACTTTCTGCTGTTTGAGTACATTTCAAGATTTAAGAAAACTCCATTCTCATCAAAAGTACTTAATGAATGCAATCTTCCAAGTTGCTTTAATGCTAGCAGTCTAAAACTGACAGTAATCAGATTTAATGTTACTCAGAAAGAAGGGGGGCTCTAAAATTTAGATTGCTGCTCTTGTAGATTTTAAAATTGCTGTCTCTGCTGCCAAGAAGTTTTAGATTTCAGATGATTTACCTTTGAGAACAACTGAGGATCAATAAGCGGGCTGAAGGAGAAGAGAATGGATAAAATATGGAGAAAAAAAATCTGAATGAAACATTATAGAAAAACGAAAAGATATGTGGCATGAGAAAAAATAAATCATGAACTGAATAAAGAGAGAGGATTCATATAGGAAACGAATCGCCAGTCTAGGTTTGATGCAGGATACAGGATGCTTGGGGTTGGTGCACTGAGATGACCCAGAGAGATGGTATGGGGAGGGAGGTGGGAGGGGGATTCAGGATTGGGAAAACGTGTACACCTGTGGTGGATTCATCTTGATGTATGGCAAAACCAATACAATATTGTAAAGTAAAAAAAGAAATAAGTAAATAAAATATAAATGTCAAAGGTAAGAGATCTGCCCTTTTGAATTAAAAAAAAATAAAGAAAGGCAAACACGACTCAAGGAACAACTCACATATTTTCTTCACCATTAAAAAAACAAAAAGTCATGACATTTTCAGGCAGGTTAGGAAGTGAACACATCTTCCAATATAATGCAAGCATATTTACCATCCTCATAGCAGAATCAGTAAAGAAATAAACAACTGTATCCAGAGAGTGGTAGGTAGTTCCTTATGCTTCAGTATTGCATGTTTTCAAGGCACACTCCCAACAACTTTCTCAGAAGGACCATTTCAAAGGTTTTTTTTTTTTTTTTTTTAAAGAAAATCTCAAAGGTGGGCGTATCTCCACCTTTCATAATGTGTGCCTTCTACTAATAGCATCTTCCTCAGAAACCTTTCCAGACCAGCAATGTTCTGGTACTTAATGTTCTGCTTCCAGAATTTAGCTTCTGCATGAACACCATGTACAAGCCCCTGTGCCCTTGTTTTTGAAGTAAAAGGCTGACTCAAGAATTAATGATTGGGTAATGTGAAGATGTAGAGACAAAGAATAGCTGTTGGGGCAAGGAATGGGTAACTATTTTGACTATAATTCTGCCACATAGTAAAATTCCCAAACTCCCAGTTCCTTGAAAGATATGTACACAAAGCCTGAAACACATTGCTAAGTTGTTTTTTACAGGAAGTAGACCACCACAAGATGAACACTGCTGACCACAAGAACATTGACCCCAAGAGTGGTTGAAACCAGAAGATTGTTGATGCTTGAAACTTCATCTTGGTGCCAGCCAATCCGAGACTCCTCCACCAGCTGATCACACCCTGCTCCTTAAACACTATAAAACTCCTCACCACCTCCATGGGTCAAAAGGTCTTCAGAGCACTAGCTCACTATGGCCCCTTTTGCCTGCCAAAGTAACAAAAGTTTTTCCTTTTTACTTCACCCAAAATTTTGTCTCTGAGTTTCTATTTGGTATTGGTGAAAAGAGGCCAAGCTTTGGCAACAGTACCCTTCCTTTACATTATATTAGCCTTTATTTGAATCAAAGATAATAATATAATGGTTCATTATACAATTTTATAAGTTGGAACCATGCTGAGGTTCAATCACCTGCTCAATTACGTTGGAAAGTTTTGTAAATATGGTAACTGTTGGTGTATTGTGAGTGGAGGAAATGAACACTCATAAACAGCTCATGGATAAGTCAGTACACTTTTCTGAAGGACGTTTGTCATATATTAAAACATTTACATCAAATTTATGTGTAGCTAGCTAGGTAAGCTCATGCTTTGGATCTGTATGTGTGTTTAGCCACTCAGTCATGTATGACTGTTTGTAACCCCATGGGCTATAGCCTCCCAGGCTCCTGTGCCCGTGGAGATACCCCAGGCAAGAATATTGGAGTGGGTTGCCGTGCCCTCCTTCAGAGGATCTTCCCTACTCAGGGATGGAACCCAGGTCTTCCACACTCCCGGCAGATTCTTTACCATCTGAGCCATTGGATCTGTCTAATGCTACCGTATATGCACAGAATGATAGAGAAAATTAACATGAGACTATTAAAAAATATCATCATTGGACTTCAAGATAGACATTCCCAGAGTTTAGGGACAGGACCAAAATGTACAAGTATGTGTAGGGTTTAGAGATGAACACAAGCTTGTCTTTCAAAGTTGGCATTGGCAGTCAGGAAGGGACCCAGGGAGCTTAGCTTGCTGGGTGAGATGGGTGGGGGTGGGTTCAGGAGGAAGGGGATATATGTATACATTTGGTTGATTCAATTCCTTGTACAGCAAAAACTAAAGCAACATTGCAAAGCAACTAGAGATGGTAAAAGTTATGCCTGCAATGCAGGATAGGGTTGATCCCTGGGTCAGGAAGAGTCCCTGGAGAGGGGAATGGATATACATTATTTTTGCCTGGAGAATTCCATGGACAGAGGAGCCTGGTTGACTATAGTCCATGGGGTCACACACAGTAGGACATGACTAAGCACCTAACACAAACCAATTATACCCAATTTGAAAAAGAAAGAGAGAGACTGTCCTGGGAGGAGACAAAAATAAGTTTAAGTTCAGGAAGTTCTGTAAAGAGAACAACTTGGTAACAATTGCATTTCCTTTTTTCTAGTTTTTCTACAGGTATCTTTAATTGGGTTTATTTCATGGATCAAGTGTAACATGTTAAAGTGAAAGCAGTAAAACTACCTCTCTTTTTTCTTTTTCTGGGAAATGACAGTTGGGATGCTGTTTATATTAGCTAAAAACTGCCAGACTTTGTAATTTTTTTTTTATTAGACCAATATGTTTTATGTATTTTTTTTTTAATTTACAATAAAATTTCAACCTGGTGCGACACCTTTAGTGAGCTTTTCTGTTATTTTATTAACAAAAATAAAATAGATGAAGCAAAACAAAGTCCACACTTATGTCTGAATGTTTAAATTATCACCTCTGACAATGTCTCCCTCAAAAAATTAAAAAATAAAAATGAATAATTTTAGCTCAGTTCAGTCGCTCAGTTATGTCCAACTCTCTGCGACCCCATGAATTGTAGCACACCAGGCCTCCCTGTCTATCACCAACTCCCAGAGTTCACTCAGACTCATGTCCATCAAGTCTGTGATGCCATCCAGCCATCTCATCCTCTGTCGTCCCCTTCTTCTCCTGGCCTCAATCCCTCCCAGCATCAGAGTCTTTTCCAGTGAGTCAACTCTTCGCTTCAGGTGGCCAAAGTACTGGAGTTTCAGCTTTAGCATCATTCCTTCCAAAGAACACCCAGGACTGATCGCCTTTAGAATGGACTGGTTGGATCTCCTTGCAGTCCAAGGGACTCTCAAGAGTCTTCTCCAACACCACAGTTCAAAAGCATTCATTCTTCGGCGCTCAGCTTTCTTCACAGTCCAACTTTCATATCCATGCATGATCACTGGAAAAATCATAGCCTTGAGTAGACAGACCTTTGTTGGCAAAGTAATGTCTCTGCTTTTGAATATCCTATCTAGGTTGGTCATAACTTTCCTTCCAAGGAGTAAGCGTCTTTTAATTTCATGGCTGCAATCACCATCTGCAGTGATTTTGGAGCCCCAAACGTAAAGTCTGACACTGTTTCCACTGTTTCCCCATCTATTTCTCATGAACTGATGCGACCAGATGCCATGATCTTCGTTTTCTGAATGTTGAGCTTTACACCAACTTTTTCACTCTCCACTTTCTCTTTCATCAAGAGGCTTTTAGTTCCTCTTCACTTTCTGCCATAAGGGTGGTGTCATCTGCATATCTGAGGTTATTGATATTTCTCCTGGCAATCTTGATTCCAGCTTGTGCTTCTTCCAGCCCAGCGTTTCTCATGATGTACTCTGCATAGAAGTTAAATAAGCAGGGTGCACGGGGGATGACCCAGAGAGATGTTATGGGGAGGGAGGTGGGAGGGGGGTTCATGTTTGGGAACGCATGTACACCCGTGGTGGATTCATTTCAATGTATGGCAAAACCAATACAGTATTGTAAAGTAAAATAAAGTAAAAATTAAAAAAATATAAAATTAACTACTGGAAACTTAAAAAAAATAAAATAATTACCATTAAAAAATAAATAAATAAATAAATAAGCAGGGTGAGTCTAGTAATTCATAATAGACTACATAAGCACTCTAAGATATGAATAGCAATAGGTTTATAGGCAATGTCTGTATAGAACCCTAGATTAGTGATTTCAGAGATTCACAAATAATGTGCCGATATACCCACTGTGGGACTTTCCAAGTGGCACAGTGGTTAAGGATCTGCCTGCCAATGCAGGAGACACAGGTTTGATTACTGAGTAGGGAAGATCCCCAGGAGCAGGAAATGGCAACCCACTCTAGTATTATTTCCTGGGAAATCCCATGAACAGAGGAGTCTGGCAGGTTATAGTCCATGGGTGGCAAAGAAAGACAGGACTGAGCAGCTAAACAGTAACAATATCAACTATTCCCTTTCATCTCTCACTGAATTATTATTTATTGCCTGGTTTAATGAGCCTGAAAGCACACTAAACTTAACTCTTAAGGAATCTTTATGGTTCCAGTTTATGAAATATCATCCACATTTGATTCAAGTTAAAGCACTTAAATGCAATCCTTCTCTAAAGGAATACCTCTTGAAGACAACGTGTGCTTTATTGAGATGTTAAATTTCACTAATAATGAATTGAAGATGTTTGTTACAAAAAGTGAAAATCTTTTAAAAGTGAATATGTCCTAGGGAGCAACAAGTAAAGAAATATTTTTATGTCATTTTAGGTAATATTTTAAGGAACCTAAAATTCTGGTAGAATGATGGACAGGCTATATTTAAATTATAGAGAAAGTACATTTAGAGTAAATCACAAAAGTGTTCCTAGCCACACATTGTAATTTTTCTCTCATTATTTTTTATGATAATTCACATTAGTTCATCAGCATAGTCAGTGTTTCATTTCTCCAAATTGCTGCTACATAATTTATGAAAAAAAAGTGAAACAAATTGGAAGGTGGTTTAGATAATCTTTATCAAGCTTAACCCATTGAAATAGTGACATTAATGTTTTTAAACTGTATTTAATGGCAGTAAGGTACACATACAATCTAAAGAGAAAAATAATTGCACAGGATTTCTAATGAAAAACAGTGGGTTTTTTGCCATTCACCCCCTGTTTTCCACTCTTCTAAATTTTTCTTTCAATTAACAAATAATTTTTTAATTTACTCCTTCAAGGCTGAATTATGTGATTATATTTTGACTTTTTAGGTTTAAACATTATTGTAATTTCCCAACATAGGAGATGAAGATTTAACTCTCTTTGCTTCCTTCCTCATCACCTACTTAAATGCCCTCACCACCTACTTAAAAGCTCTCATCCTCCCCATTCAGTTACATAGCAGTTTTGGTTTAATGTTTAAGTGTTAGAAGCTCAGTTGTGTCTGACTCTACAACCGCATGGACTGTAGCCCACCAGGCTCCTCTGTCTATGGATTTCTCCAGCAAAGAATACTGGAATGGGTTGCCATTCTTTTCTCCAGGGGGTCATCTTGACCCAGGAATCAAACCCAAGTCTCTTGCATGGCTTTACCATCTAAGACCCTGGGGAAGTTTTGGTTAGATGAATGCTTATTCCATAAAAATAATGCAAATGCAATACATACCTAGCAATGAGGTAAACTGTGATTATTTTTATTTTTCACTAGATTTTTTTCTTTTTAGTCTTATAATTCCAATTTGCTCTTTTTTTTGTTGCTGGCTTGGTTTATCTGCTGAGTTATCAATGGACACTTTCTACCATACTAATTCATATATAAAGCTCTTCTAAAAACATGGAGGTCCATTAAGTATTCCATTAACTTATTGCAAGAGTGTTGTTTTATCTTTTATATAGTAAGTTTTTTTTTTCATGGTTGTAGTATAATCTTTTAACTCCATGTTATTATTAATGGCAGTATGTTTTTAAACTTTCCTACTCTATATAATTTCTACTCTCCTGATTTATTCTCTTCCTATTAAAGGCTTCCCTCAGATATCTGGTAATCTTTTATTATCTGCTCCTATTTAAAGTGGAGACCGGAAAGCTGACTTTAAACTTTGGGCTCTTGGCTGCAACTTGTCTCCTGTGATGTGGTTGGCCTATTTATCTAGGAGAACTTAGCTATTCAGCTCTTTGTGTCTTTTGGCCTCATTAGATATCCCCACGGAGAATCTGGCAATTTCCTATCTGCAGAGAAAAAAAAATATATTTCCCAGCAGTTAGAGAATCATGTAGAACTCTGTCTGGATAGCTCAGAAAATAAAATACTTAATTAGATACTTCATCCTGCTGTGTCAATAGAGCTAATTAGGAGACAGAGATCACATAGTAATTTGAACAGACAATGTGATATACAAAGAATTATTAACTATAAAGGGTAAAGAAAATTCTAAAGAATATCTTTTGACAGAGGGAGAATCCCAAAGAAAGGGACATGGTTGGAAAGGAGGTCCCATTGTCAAGGCTGAAGTTCAGATCTCACTGGAGAGGGTGTACTTACATCCCTTCTGGGTAATGGTGAAGTTCATGTGGTCTACATCAAAGCTAGTTCACAGATGCTGGGCCAACAGAAAACATACCTCTGGGAAGTAGGTGCTGAGGCTGGTAGACAGAGGAACCACAGTCAGTTCTGGCAAGTTAGTTTACATTACTTCTGGGTACAGGTGAGCAAGAAACTAAGGCCCAGAGAGTCAAAGAGGAGTCAAATACTCCTCTAAGGTACAGAAGGGTAACGCAATGAAAATGGCCCTTTGGCACTGCTACAATGTATTCTCTTGGCATCTACCTGAGGGGATGTTGCTGAAACTTACTGGAATGCTATTCACTGTGGTGCTGCCAAAACTTGATTGGCCATGATCATCACTGGGTGTCTGCCTTATGAGAGACACTGATAAATGTAATAGAAAAAAAAAAGAAGAAGAAGAAGAAGAAGAAGAAGAAGAACCTCAGGATCAGAAAGAAGTTCTTTCTCTTCCAGTGTCCCCACTATGCCCTCTACTAATAATCTGAAATTGTGCCTGCTGCAAAGGATGAATATTAATAGAGTTCAGCTTCATTGTAATAAGGCTTGAAGTGTAGATTCAGCACTGAAAGCAATGAATTAAAAACTGGCACACTTAGTCTTGATGGTCTTTATTTTTTTAATTTACTTATTTTAATTACTTTATAATATTGTATTGATTTTGCCATATATCAACATGAATCCACCATGGGTATACACGTGTTCCCCACCCTGAACCCCTCTCCTACCTCCCTCTCCATAGTGGTATCTACTGTGTTGCTAATTTTCTGAGTCCAGAGACCTTCTGTTTCCTTATTCTCCAGAAAACTACAAGCATCTGCTAGGTGAGGAAGCAGTGTCCCCTGGAGTGGGACACACTACTGCACTGAGTAGAGATAGTTCTGGCTGCTTCTTGAACAAACTTTCTGCATATTTCATTATCTTAGAACTCCCCAAACCACCAACATTTTAGCTCTGTTGATGTAGTACCTCAGCCACTTGAGGATTTGCAACATACATTTATTTGATTCATATTTTCCCATATTTTTGTCTTACAATTCATTTTTCCTAGTTTTTTTAAATCATATGCTCAAGTCCAGTTTCACAATGTTCAGGTCAAAACACAAAATGAAGTGAGAATCCTTGCCCCTAAATCATTAAAAATGTCAATATAGTGACAGCAGCCCATTAAACCAACTGCACGACATGACTATGTGTGGGCACCTGCATGACTGCACTCACTGGCCATTCATTGAGCTGACCCTGCATTGACTAACCCTCCCTCTGTTTTCAAAATTCAAGATTTTCTTTTTTTTTCTCCCCTCTTTCAAATGTTTCATGTCATTATAACATTATGGCTTTAAAAAGTAAATTGCTAAATATTCTTTTTTTCTTGAGATCCCAAATGAGGTGAGACTAAATATATTTGTCTATTCTGCTGTCTTTACCTGAAACTTTTGTTTTTACATGCCTAATGTAATGAAGGGTTAGCTGTTTCTCACTTCTACTGAAACTTGTGAGTTCTGATTTCATATATAGAGGCATGGAAATATAAATTTAAAATTTTATATTAAAAATTTAAGGAAAATATCAATCATTCATACCATGAATTTGACAACAGATACTTCCCTTAATTTATCTTCCTACATAAGTGTCTGATAAATCCTGGTAAAAAGAATGAAAGAGAAGTATGAAGTTCTATTTTGCTTCAATTTCACTATTAATTTTCTCTCTCCTTTCCCCTCTCTCTGCCTTCTTCCTTCGTCATCTCTTTTACTTCCTTCCTTTTTTCTTTCTTTCCTTTCTTCCTGCATCCCTTCCTATTTTCTTTTTTATTTCTTATCTTTGTTTCATTCTTAGATACTGACCACAGTGAAAAACACTTAATAGTAAGGAAGTACATATTTTAGAAAATGGAATTCAAGAAATCTGTGTACTTAAACTCATATATGCAATACATAACACTCCATTTTATTTCTAAATTCAATTTCCATTTTGAGTTATCTATTTTTCCAAGTTATTGGAAATATGTAATCTCAGTAATTCTGAAGTTTTTCTCCATTCTTAAATCTTTTCTAACTTTGCTTTCTAAGTATTTTACCTTAGATTAAACTCATTGACTTAATATATAAATTATAAAACCTCAGTAGTTTATAATGTAAACACTTGTCCATGGAAAGTTAAAATGAATGTTCTTCATTGGTAGACAGTTCAACTCCAAGTGATGATTAAAGGCTTGAGTTCCTTCAGTATTTTTGGATCCACCGTCTTTAAAATCTATCTTCCAAGGCCATGATGGAAGGGATGCAGGACATGGATGAGAGTCTGTAGGAAGTTTATAGTTGTGCATTATATCACATCTTATTCTACTAGCTAGAATTTAACCTCCTCACTGCAAGAGAAGATGGGAAACAAACTTTTTGCCCAGAATGAAGAGAAAATATATTTGATGGTTAGTAAGCAATTTACCTTTATACATGGACATCACCAGATGGCCAATACTGAAATCAAATTGATGATATTCTTTATAGCCAAAGATAGAGGAGCTATATACAGTCAGGAAAAAAAATAAAAAAACAACATCTGGAGTTGACTGTGGCTCAGGTCATCAGCTTTTCATAGCAAAATTCAGTCTGAAACTAAAGAAAGTGGGGAAAACCACTAGGCCAGCCAAATATGACTTAAATCAAATCCCTTATGAATATTCAGTAGAGGTAACACATAGATTCAAGGGATTTGATCTTGTAAAAATTGTGCCTGAAGAACTATGGATGGAGGTCTGTAAGTATTGTACAGGAGGAAGTGAACAGAATCATTCCAAAGAAAAAGAAAAACAAGAAGGCAAAGTGGTTATCTGAGGAGGCCTTACAAATATCTAAAGAAAGAAGAGAAGCAAAAAGAGAGAAAGGGAAAAGTGCATCCAGCTAAATGCAGATTTCTGAAGAACAACATGGAGAGAGAAGGCTTTCTTCCATGAACAGTGTATAAAACTAGAAGAAAACAACAGAAGGGGAAAGACTAGAGATATCTTTAGGACAATTGAAGATATCAAGGGAATATTTTGCCCAAAGATGGGCACAATAAAGAAAGTAAATGGCCAAGACCTAGGGACACTGGAGAGATCAAGAAGAGATGGGAAGAATACATAGAAGAACTGTACAAAAAAGATCCAAATGAACCAGATTACTACGATGGTCAGTCATCAGAGCCAGACAATCTGGATAACAAAGTCAAGTGAGCCTTAGGAAGCACTGCTGTTAATAAAGCTAGGGTCTATGATGAAATTCCAATAGAAATATTCAAAATCCTAAAGGATAATGCCATTGAGGTGTTGCATTCAATATGTCAGCAAATCTGGAAGACCCAGAAGTGGCCACAAGACTGGAAAAGCTCAATCCTCATCCCAATTCCCAAGAAGAGTAGTACCAAAGAATGTGCTAACCATCGGACAATTGCACTCATCTCCCATGCTAGTAAGATCATGCTTAAAATCAGGCTTTATGCAAACCAAGAACTTCCAGATGTCCAAGCTGGGTTTAGAAAAGGAAAAGGAATCAGAGATCAAATTGTCAACATTTACTGGATCATAGAAAAATCAAGGGCATTCCAGAAAAACATCTACTTCTGTTTCATAGAAGCCACCAAGCCTTTTACTATGTGGATCATAATAAACTGTGGAAAGCTCTTAAAGAAATGAGAATACAAGACCATCTTACATGTTTCCTGAGAAACCTGTATATAGGTCAAGAAGCAACAGTTAGAACACTGTATGGAACAACTGATTGGTTCTGGATTGGGAAAGGAGTATGACAGGGCTGTCTGCTGTCACCCTGTTTAATCTATATCTTAAGCACATCATGAGAAACGCTGCACTGGATAAGAATCTGAACTCAAATCAAGATAAGCAGGAGAAACATCAACAACCTCAGATACATGGATGATACCACTCTAACGGCAGAAAGCAAAGAGAAACTAGATCTCTTCATAAGAGTGAGGGAGGAGAGTGAAAGAGCTGACTTAAAACTAAATATTAAAAAAAAAAAAAAAAAAAACAAACCCAAACCTAAGATTTTGGCATCTGGCCCCATTACTTCATGGCAAATAGAGGGGAGAAAGGTGGAAGTAATGACAGATTTCCTCTTCTTGGACTCTAAAATCACTGCAGATGGTGACTGCAGCCATGAAATCAGAAGATGATTGCTTCTTGGTAGGAAAGCTATGATAAACCTAGACAGTGTGTTGAAAAGCAGAGACTACTCTGCCGACAAAGGTCCATACAGTCAAGGCTATGGTCTTCTCAGTGATCACATACAGTTGTAAGAACTGGACTGTTAGGAAGGCAGAGCACTGAAGAATGGATGCCTTTGACCTGAGATGCAGGAGAAGACTTCTGAGAATCCCTTGGATAGCAAGGAGATCAAACCAGTCAATCTTAAGGGAAATCAACCTGGAATATTGTTGGAAGGACTGATGCTGAAGCTGAAGCTCCAGTATTTTTTTCATCTGATGCAAACAGTGGATTCACTGGAAAAGTCTCTGATGCTGGGAAAGATTTAGGGCAGAAGGAGAAGAGGGCAGAAGAGGATGAGATAGCTGGATGGCATCACCGATGCAATGGGCATGAACTTGGGCAAACTTCAGGAGACAGTGAGGGACAGGGAGGCCTGGTGTGCTGCAAAGAGTGGGACACAACTGGGCAACTGAATAACAACAACTAGCAATCTACTACATCAGAATTTTAGAAAAAGTTCTTTGATCTTATTTGGTAAGAAACTAATTGCCTACAACTGCTCAATTTTAAATAATTCTTGGTGGATTTGTAGTATTTATTGATTCAAGTTTATAAAGTGATATTATCTAGAAATAAGGCAATCTTATTACTATTTTTCTTAAATATATAGTTCACATCAAAATAAATTATTACCTTATCAATGGAACTTTGAGTATGCACACAATGTTATGATAAAGTCAATTTTATGTTAAACACTTTCTCTCAATACTGTGACACATACTTTAACGGAAGTCACTGGGTTGAATGAGAAAAATAAATGGCAAACCTTATTCCACTGCTTCTTAGCCACTTCTTTACCAAACCCATTCATTTTCTCATAAAGAGAAAATTGATGTTGAGTATCTAGTTGCTATAGGTCTGATGAATTGATTTATTTCCATGAACATCCATCAATGCTCATGTGGTATAAAGCTTTGAGTGGCTAACATCATTGGCAAACCAAAGAGAAAATGGTATTGTTGGAAGGAACAGAAGCACTAGTGCCTAGGAACCTATCAAATAAAAATGAGAATTAATGAGACAGTAAATTGAGAATTCCTAGAAATCACATCTCCATGATTTTGTATTAAGGCAAGTGAAGTTAGTGTCAGTCACAGCTTCTTCAGCAAAGAAAAGGGAACCTGCCCTGTTAGCTATTTCTGACCAGTGTGGTTGAATTTCTGCTTCTCATTAGAGAAAGAGCACTGCGGTTTCCCTTAATGTTCCAGGTGACTGAATATTTCATCTTTTAAAGAAAAAGAGGTAACTAACATTGTGCAAAAATCTCATTGCATATTGGATGTTGTAGAGGCAAAATTAGATTGGAAAACCATACTTTTCAAAATCTGAATTGTAAAGTTTTGCAAAAAGAAAAAGAAGATTCTTCATCTGCGAAAATAAACCAGCATAAAGGTACTAAATCCTAGTTGAGGTATTAAAATTTTAACAAGTTTTTTTTTTTCACCCAAAATTAAATACTGAAGTAATCAAAAGCTGAAAAAATATATTTTATATTTTCTCTTCTATGAGTACACTATTAGAGTAATCCTCAAATTTTATTGGACCATATAACTATACAGTGATAATCTAAAGATGTTATCTGTTCTGATGGCTCTAGACTTGGCCTTAATAGGAATCGATTTTATTATTTTGGATGTATATTATGGAACCACTTGAACTTTAATGATTCTTTTAAGTAGAGGAATCATTAAATTGTCATACTGTATTGATCATTGTCTGGGGTCTCTGTTTCTCCTTACTCTCTTTTAATGAAAATTGCATACATAATTTTGGAAATATCTCTTCAATCACCTGATTCAAGAATTGCTGATCTAAGAATCCCCAATGATCTCCTCTTGCCTAAAACATTAATATATTTGAAGTCTTCATAATTAACTGTTATTCATCAATATATTTAACAGATGTCAGACTGGTGTCCTTATTGATCCACAAGCACAATACATTTATCCCTGTAGTCATGGTTTTGCTTATCCATTTGCAGAACCAAAAATGCCCTAATTACTTTTTCCTGAGGGTTTAAATGTATTCCTTCCAAGTCATGGTTACATTTCTATAGGTTTTACAAGCATTCCAAGGCTTCTACAAGTCACAACCTTCTATTCATCATTTTTGCCTCTGTTGCACTCAATTGTTCTCCAATGATTTTTATGCTTTATTCCCACTCTTAGATATCTTATTATAACAGAACATTATTATGTTGCTGAATATTAAAAGTTAGGGCACAGAAAATAACATGATATATTTAAGAGTGCATGCAAGTTGTTGGAGATCATTTAAATTGATAAGACTTTCTGCAGGGAAAATTTGACAATTTCTATCTTGAGATGTATAATATCCATGAAACCATCAATTCCTGAAAAATCATCCTATTTTTCTGCATACTCTTAAACATCTGAAACTCAGAACATGTAAGTGAATCTCATTAAGCATAATCCCTCTTATATAGCAAATGCTTACTTTTCAAAATATGTGATAGCTTATAAAAATTAGTAAAGAACAGAACAGCAATGTGGCTTTTACATTTGGCAAGTATGTAACCCGATAGTTCATAGAAAAGCAAGTAAAAATGACTCAGACTTCGTTTTTAAAAAATAGCTTAATCTCAAACTTTTGGCAAAAGCCTATTTATTTCCATAGAATTCAGTGAATTCTTGCTTTTCCTCACTAGAGGAAATATGCTAGTATTTCATATATATATATGAAATATATATATATATATTTATAAATATATATATATATATTTATAAAGTTTCTTATGTCAACCTAGATAGCATATTAAAAAGCAGAGACATTACTTTGCCAACAAAGGTCCGTCTAGTCAGGGCTATGGTTTTCCAGTGGTCATGTATGGATGTGAGAGTTGGACTGTGAAGAAAGCTGAGTGCCAAAGAATTGATGCTTTTGAACTGTGGTGTTGGAGAAGACTCTTGAGAGTCCCTTGGGCTGCAAGGAGATCCAATCAGTCCATTCTATAAGAGATCAGTCTTGGGTGTTCTTTGGAAGGACTGATGCTGAGGCTGAAACTCCAATACTTCGGCCACCTCATGCGAAGAGTTGACTCATTGGAAAAGACCCTGATGTGGGGAGGGATTGGGGGCAGGAGGAGAAGGGGATGACAGAGGATGAGATGGCTGGATGGCATCACTGACTCGATGGACATGAGTTTGAGTGAACTCCGGGAGATGGTGATGGACAGGGAGGCCTGGTGTGCTCCAATTCATGGGATCTCAAAGAGTTGGACCCAACTGAGCAATTGAACTGAACTGAACTGAACTGTATATCAAAAGATGAATTCTTGGGTAAAAATGTAATAACGGTAGATATCTACCCACCCCAACAAAGATCAATATTCTGTCAAAACACAAACATACAAACAAACAAAAAAGACAGCAAATATAACAAATGCCATTGTCATTTTCTATGAATGTGACTTCGGACAAATAGCATATCTTTTATCCACTTTATCATCTGTATACTTCACATAGTTCTATTAAAAATCCAACAAAAAAATAAGGTAAAAGTTTTAGGTAGAGTGTTTAGAAAAAGTCCCAAGAGATGACAAGCGTTCAACAAATGTTAGCAATCACTATTCCCACAACTCTTAGCCTGGATGTTACTATTGTTGCTACTTATTAAAATGTAAATAGACCTAAACAAAATGGTTAACAGCAAGGGCCCTGGAGTCAGACTGCCCAGTTTGATATTTTCATTATAACATTTTTTTTTAGTTGAAATGTTGTACTCTGTCCTTTCCTTAAGATTTCATCATTAATATTTTTCCAAACTCTTTGCTGGGCTTTGTAGGAGGTATTTTATATCAATTTATGCATGTAAGCATGCTGAGTCATGTCTGACTCTTTGAACCCCTTGGACTGTAGCCCACCAGTTTCTTTGTCTATGAGATTTCCCAAGCAAGAAAACTGGAATGGGTTACCATTTCCTCCTCCAGGGGATCTTCTTAATTCAAGGATAAAACCCACATCATCTGTCTCCTGCATTCTAGGCAGATTCTTTACCACTGAATCACTGGATAAGCCCATTTTATATCAATACTTACCTTTAAAAAAATCACATGAGCATTTCTAAAGGAAATATGCACTGACTTGCCATCAGCTTAAAATCATGTTGCTGTTCAGTATAATAGTAAAATGAATAATGTTCTTCTGGAAATGTGGGTGTATAGATCCAAGGACATAATATAGTTAGAAGAAACATATTTTTGTTGCATTTTCTGTTCCCTTACTTGGAATAAATTGTCATTTGATATTCTAATTATGCTGAGACATAGATTCCACTGAAAGTAAAACAAACAAACAAATAAATGTCATCAACCCTACATATATGCATTGAAGATTCTTCTCCCCAGCATCTTTATGACAATTACAGAGTAAATGGAACCAGATTCTTATTAGTATCAACATCAGAATACAGTCTATCCTATAGTTAGAAAGGGAAAAAGAGCTGAGATGTAACCCTATAATACAAACATTGTAGGGTAGTGCAGGGACAGCAGATACTTATAGAAAAGGCTACTATGTTGTCAGGAAGTGATGAACAAGTCTCTAATTTTAAAAACAAATAGTTTATGAGTGCCCAATGTTACCAGTATTGTTCAGGGCTGTGCTGATGCTCTGTAGTAATTTACACTACCTGAAGAGATTAGTTAACCAGTTATAGCCCGGCCATTCTATTTTATATACATGCCCATTGTTACAGCTCACATTTCATCAGTTTTCAAATGTCCTATGAGAATTTAATGCAGATAATTTATATTAATTGACATATGTATTACTTTCTGGCCATTTCCTAATATATTTTATTGTATTTACCAGCCTTAGTCTTTTAATTTCAACAATGAATAAAACTTATGACTACCTGTTTGATTGAATTAGCATTCTCTCAAAAAAATCATCGTTATTCAAATTGTTGCAGTGACCACAGACAAGACGTCACTCAAAGTCTATCTCTCAATAAATTGTACACCCTGGCTAAGCACTGAAAACAGCAAGTACAATAACATCATTGCCTTTGTTCAGATTTGTCAAAGAAAATTACACCAATGTTAAATGGACAAGGATGAGTTTATTCAAGACTACTGCAATAAGGGAGACAGGCCATTACTGAGTCTGAATTCAGTCCTGCTAACACAAAGAAGGACAGAGTTTTTAAGACGTGGGATGAACTAGTCGAAAAGTCCTAAAGGGTTTGGGAGGGTTGATCAGTTGTCTATGTAAAGTACACTGAGTTGTTTATGGAGTTAATGATTAGGGTCAACTGGCATGAAATATTTTTCCTTGTGATTAGGCTATCTGGTTTGTGTAAGGTTCAGGGTAAGAGGAAGGGAATCTGACAGCAAGAAGGAATTGGTTTAAACTTTAGTCAAGCTGAGGGGAACATTAAGGCCATCTTTGTCAATGCCATTCATCCTAAGGTACCCTTAGAGACAGTAGCAAAGCTTTTCTAGAAGAAAATTAAAGGTATATCTATGGTATACTTGTACTCTTCCAGAAGCTCTACAGCAGTGACTTCAAAAACACTGTTTTTTCCATATGGAGCAAGATATTTTGAAAGCTTATAGTAATTAGAGTCTTTGAAACAGTGCCAGTTCCACGTCTTTCTTGGATTAGTCATCAGAGGTGTTATTGGGTTCCCTAAGGCAGATGGTATACCTGGTGAAGTGATGGATTTGAAAGATGTTATTACTTACACCAAGATAATGTTTTCACAAACTGGCACTCAAGATAATGCCATTATATGTAGTTAAAACCAAAATCACTTTCAGGTGAAAAACAACAATAGAAAAAAAACAAAACAAAACAAATGAACAAACAACAGCAGAAATGGAAGAAACAAGAGCTAGAAGCTTATTAACTCAAAGGCTTGTACAGAAAAATACAGTTGAGAGAACCACAACAGTCAGTGTTTGGTTGGGTACTTTGGAGTTGTGCTGTTTAAGGCATTGTTATACCTATTTGGCTTCACTGAAAAAGGGTGGAAGTAAAGAAGAGAAACGATGTTATCACTTGCCAAAGGGGTATTTATTGGACTAAAACTTCCCTCTCTAAGCTACTGATGCAGTAAAAAAAAAAAAAAAGAGAGGTAACAAATTAGAAAATAGGGAAGTAAGGGGTAAAAAAGAATCCATATAATTTGAGAAGTCGGAGGGTTTCATGCTTTGAAATATGATACCTACTGGCATCAATTATGGACGAAGTAGGCGCCTTAAAATTTGCAATGAAGCTTTAAGAACTCCCCAAGATTACGGCTTAGAATTCTAATTGATTCAATCTGAATGGTAAGACACTCATATTTTCAAACTGACTTCATCACTATGAATACAAATAGGCAGTAGATAATGCAGTTTTTCTTATAATTTGAGAACCATGTAGATGGTGAAGAAGGCCCCTGGCACTTTTCAAATAAACTGGCAACCATCTTTTAGTTTCACAAGTTCTAGAAAATATTTTCTTGCATTTGTCTTAATGAAACACAAAGTAGATATTTTGGAAATTCCAAGTGTTTATGACATGCATATGTACTGTGCTTAGTCTCAGTAATGTCCAACTCTTTGCCACCCATGGACTGTAGCCTTCCAGGATCTTCTGTCCATGGGGATTCCCAAGGCAAGAATACTGGAATGGGTTGCCATGCCCTCCTCCAGGTGATCTTCCTAATCCAGGTATCGAACCCATGTCTCCTGCATTGCAGGTAGATTCCTTGCTATCTGAGTCACCAGGGAAGCCGATTTTTTTTCTTCTACATTTGGTAGTGGTAAAACTATCAACAGTAAAATCAGGAAGTGTTATCAGTATCACACTTGTTTTGTTTTGCTTTTGCTTTGCTGCCACAGTATTGCATGATCTCATGGCTAGGGTACCCCACTCCAGTACTCTTGCCTGGAAAATCCCATGGATGGAGGAGCCTGGAAGGCTGCAGTCCATGGAGTCACTGGGGGTTGGACACAACTGAGCGACTTCCCTTTCACTTTTCACTTTCATGTGTTGGAGAAGGAAATGGCAACCCACTCCAGTGTTCTTGCCTGGAGAATCCCAGGGACGGGGGAGCCTGGTAGGCTGCCGTCTATGGGGTCGCACAGAGTCAGACATGACTGAAGCAACTTAGCAGCAGCAGCAGCAGCAGCATGGCTAGGGTTTCCCTGTGCTAATCACTCCTAAAGAAATATGTGGATACTGACAGAAGTGTACTTTAACACAGTATTCATTTACATAAGTACTCCACTATGTCAGTGTGATTGTGCAAAAGATAATTAAGACCTTAATTTCATGTAAATCATTACTTTTTTTTTTTTTTTACTAAAAGTAATGTTTTGAAGTTGGAAACAATTTGGATTCACCTGTGTTTCTGAAAGAAGTTTCAATCTGAAAAGTTCTGAAATAATAATGTTTGAATACTTCCTTAAATACACAATTCAGTGCTTAAAAGTTTGCTCTTCTGGAGCTTGTAATATAAAAAGACTTATCAGAAAATGATCACCTTGCTGATGCATAGCAAGGGGACATCAAGCTTGGAGAGAAGCAGATTGACTGTAACAGTGTTGCACATAATACTAGAACCAATAGAAAATCAGGGGTGGGCTCTGCTGTTGGGTTTACACATTTTGCATGTGTGCTCAGTGACTTCAGCCATGTCTGACTCTTTGCAATCCAGTGGAATGTAGCCCGCCAGGCTCCTCTGTTCACAGGATTATTCTGTCAAATAAACTCGAGTCGGTTGCCATTTTCTCGTCCAGGGATTCTTCCAGAACCAGGTATCAAACCCGGGTCTCCTGTGGCTCCTGCACTGCAGGCAGATGCTTTACCACTGAGCCACCAGGGAAGCCACATTTATACATTTTAGATACATTTATATTTATGGGAACCAAGAAAGTTTTCCTTAGAAATTCTTTTTTTTTTTTTTAATTTCTTATTTATTTATTTATTTATTTATTTTTTAATTTTAAAATCTTTAATTCTTACATGCATTCCCAAACATGAACCCCCCTCCCACCTCCCTCCCCATAACAACTTTCTGGGTCATCCCCATGCACCAGCCCCAAGCATGCTGCATCCTGCGTCAGACATAGACTGGCGATTCAATTCACATGATAGTATACATGTTAGAATGTGATTCTCCCAAATCATCCCACCCTCTCCCTCTCCCTCTGAGTCCAAAAGTCCGTTATACACATCTGTGTCTCTTTCCCTGTCTTGTATACAGGGTCGTCATTGCCATCTTCCTAAATTCCATATATATGTGTTAGTATACTGTATTGGTGTTTTTCTTTCTGGCTTACTTCACTCTGTATAATCGGCTCCAGTTTCATCCATCTCATCAGAACTGATTCAAATGAAAGATCACAGCTTCTATATATCCATGTGCTTTATTTTTTTAAATTAACAGTTACAATAAAAATGCATTAATATGCTTAACAGTTCTCTCCCTGTATGGCATTTAGTTAGTAAGCATGTGCTAATTCATGTAACTTATTATCCTTAGAATCCTTTGTCTGTGGTTCCAACTTTCAGAAGAATTGGTGTTGATTATACCAGTAGATGGTTGGATGGCATCACTGACTCAATGGACATGAGTTTGAGCGAACCCTGGGAGATGATGAAGGACAGGGAATCCCAGCATGTTGCAGTCCACAGGATTGCAAAAAGTCATGACTTAGCAACAGAACAACAAGTGGTATTTAAAATGTCCGTTCAAAATTTTATGGCTTGAAACAGCTCATCTTTTAATAACTAAGTCAATAAAACCAACTTAATTTAAATAGCGATGCTGGTTTTTAGGCCTGTGGAGTCATTACAATGAGTAATTCATAATTAGTATTTTATTGATGTCCATGCATCATGTTGCTGAGCATCATCAAGAACCTGTGATGATTGATGGTAATTTGATAAACATTCAGAACTATTGCATTATGTGCCTTCCAATTATATCTGAAGTTAATGAATATATATTTAAATCGTGGAGATGAATTTAAAGGATAGCTCAAATCTAATTATAAGACAGTCTTTTTTTCCCCTAATATTCTAATTATAACTTTCCTACTTATCAACTTTTAGATGAAATGAGGCTTATCTAAAATATGAAATTTGAATATTGGTCATATGTAACAATCTCTTTTCTAAAATGTTTTTTTATGTTGTTAAGCAGCTCGGTAGTGTCTGATTCTTTGCAACTCCATGGACTACAGCATGCCAGGCTTCCCTGTCCATCACCAACTCCCAGGGTTTGCTCAAATTCATGTCCATCGAGTCAGTGATGCCATCCAACCATCTCATCCTCTGTAATCCCCTTCTTCTCCTGGCTTCAATCTTTCCCAGTATCAGAGTCTTTTCTAATGAGTCAGCTCTTTGTGTTAGGTGGCCAAAATACTGGAATTTCAGCTTCAGCGTCAGTCCTTCCAATGAATATTCAGGGTTGATTTCCTTTAGAATTGACTGCTGTAGTCCGAGGGACTCACAAGGGTCTTCTCCAGCATGACAGTTCAAAAGCATCAATTCTTCAGTGCTCAGCTTCCCTTATGGTCCAACGCTTAAAGCCATACATGACTACTGGAAAAACCATTGCTTTGAGTAGAAGGACATTTGTTGGCAAAGTAATGTCTCTGCTTCTGAACACGATGTCTAGGTTGGCCATAGCTTCTCTTCCAAGAAGCAAGTGTCTTTTAATTTCATGGCTGCAGTCACTGTCAACAGTGATTTTGGAGCCCAAGAAAATAAAGTCTGTCACTGTTTCCAATGTTTCCCCACCTATTTGGCATGAAGTGATGGGACTGGATGCCATGGTCTTAGTTTTTTGAATGTTGAGCTTTAAGCCAGCTCTTTTCATTCTCTCCTCTTTCACCTTTAAGAGGCTTTTTAGTTTGTTTTTGTTTTCTATCCTAAGGGTGCTGTCAGGTACATATCTGAGGTTGTTGGTATTATTCCCAGCAATCTTGATTTCAGCCTTTGCTTCATTCAGCCCAACATTTCTCATGATGTATTCTGAATATAAGTTAAATAAGCTGGGTGACAATAACACCCTTGACATATTCCATCCCCAATTTTGAACCAGTCTGTTTTTCCATGTCCAGTTCTGACTGTTGCTTCTTGACCTGCATGCAGGCTTCACAGGAGGCTGGTGAGATGGTCTGGTATTCCCATCTCTTGAAGACTTCTACACAGTTTGTGATCCACACAGTCAAAGGCTTTAGCATAGTCAATGAAGCAAAAGAAGATGTTTTCTGGAATTCTCTTGCTTTTACTATGATTCAAAGGATGTTGGCAATTTAATCTCTGATTCCTCTGCCCTTTCTAAATCCAGCTTGAACATCTGGAAGTTCTAGTTCACGTACTGTTAACGCCTAGCTTGGAGAATTTTGAGCATTACTTTACACCTAGCATGTAAAATGGTAGTGATTCATTCAAAATAGTAGTCAATGTAATTTTTGCACAATGTGATGAAAGAAAAAAAAAAAAACCAAACCAACAACTATAAAGAATATTTTAGATGAAGCTAAGAGGAAAAAAATGCCCATAAATGTGATGACTAGAAAAACCTTTAAATGATTTAATTAACTTTGCCTATGAGTTTCCCAGATGGCTCTGCTGGTAAAGAACTGGCCTGCCAATGCAGGAGACAGAAGAGATGTGGGTTCGATCCCAGGGTCAGGAAGATCTCCTGAGAAGTGCACCACAACCTATACCATTATTCTTGCCTGGAGAATCCCATGCACAAAGTAGCCTGGTGAGCTATAGTCCATGGAGTGGCAAAGAGTCGGACATGACTGAAGTGACTTAGCAGGGAAATTTTCCTGTGTTTATTTTAAAACCCTTATAGAAGTTATGTTAAAACTTTATACGCTCAGTTTATAAATTAAAATAATTACAATAGTAAAAATCAATATTTTCATAGATTAAAAATCCCTTATCAGTCAAGTCTATAAATACCTTCTTTCTTATAGATGAGGCTGGAGAAGGAAGAAAGGGTCATCCTTAGTCGGCACCATTTAAACCTAATTAGCAGAGTGTATTTTTGAATAGTCATTTTAATAAAGAATTAACTGGAAAGAAATATGCAAATATTTTCAATATGAATGAATCTGGAAATCTTGAAATGTCATTTCAATTTGAAATGACAATGTCTACAGAATGCAGGTGATGTATGTTTTCAGGATACTGTCCATAGGGCTTTAAAATCATCAATGTTAGTTACAGCTATCAGCTCATTGGTCACCCAAACATGTAGAGGATATCCTTGCCCTTGAACTCCTCCTGCTGTCTCCTTCTTCTGGCTAAATCTCTGAGATTGAAGGGTCACTGATCAGTCTTCACAGTCTTGAAAATACAGGGACTACTGCGCCCAGAGGAGGGAGAAAAACTAAAATGAGAAAGGATAAGAGAGAAAGTGAATAAGAAGGGGAAGCAATAGAAGACTGAAAATAAAATTCTCAGGGAACTAATCTTTATAAAAGTTTAAAAAAAGAGTTGTTTTATAGTGTACAAATAGAACCAAGAGTCATCAGTTACTAACTAGCCTTTACTAATTTCCTAAATTTATTTTAATCTACAATCAGGTTGTGGGCCTGGAAATTGGGGAATATGGATTCTTAACCATATTATTTAGGTATTATAAACAACTATTAAAAACAGGCCATTGAACTTTCTCCAAAATTAGGAGTTTCAGTAGATAAGCTTAAAGCTCCTCACTAACTTCAAAAGTCGGTGCTTATGAAAATGCCTATGCAGCTATCACTCACTAAATACCATGGCTTATGTTTAGAATAGGCTTCCCTGGTGACCCACTGGTAAAGAATTTGCCTGCCAAACAGAAGATGCCTGTTACATCCCTGGGTCAGGAAGATCCCCTGCAGAAAAAAATCACAACCCACTCCACATTCTTCTCTGGAAAATCCCATGGACAGAGGAGCCTAGTGGACTACAGTCCAATTCAGTTCAGTCCAGTCGCTCAGTTGTGTCTGACTCTTCGCCACCCCATGAATGGCAGCACGCCAGGCCTCCCTGTCCATCACCAACTCCCGGAGTTTACTCAGACTCATTTCCATTAAGTCGGTGATGCTATCCAAGCATCTCATCCTCTGTCATCCCCGTCTCCTCCTGCCTTCAATCTTTCCCACCTTCAGGGTCTTTTCAAATGAGCCAGCTCTTCGCGTCTGGTGGCAAAAGTATTGGAGTTTCAGTCCAAGGGGTTACAAAAGAATTGGATATGACAGCAACTAAACCACAGCAATATGTTTAGAGTAGTTTGTTACTCTTGCACTTATAAATCTTAATTAAGGAATATACTTCAAAGAATATACTCCAAATAGTGTCAAAAAGAGAAAAAAACCACAACTTTATGACCTTTGCATCACGGATTTTGGTGTGCACTATGAGTGGTTGCATATTATAAATTAATTAACTATTTTTAATATTTAAAAATACAGTTACATCTTGTATTAGTGTCCTAGGTGTACCTGTAACAAATTACCACAAATGGGGTGACCTAAAACAAAATATATCTCTTCCTTCACAATTTATGAGACCAGAGGTCTGAAAGCAAGGTGTTGGCAAGGTTGGTTCATGTCAGAACCATACCCTATAGCATGTCACAACCTTCACCCCATAAGATTGTTATAAGAATTAAATAGGAATAGAGCAATAAGTGTGTAGAGCAATTGCCTGGAAATACAACACACATTTTTGTTAAAATAAAAATAATATGAAAGCATTTTATAATTTATTAAACAGCTATAGACTAAATGCCTATTACACGTCAGCTGATGTTCTAGGTGGTGAGCCTAGGGCAGTTGTTAAAAGAATACAGACTGTAAAACCAGGTTTGTATCTATTGATTATAAGGGCAGCATAACTAGGCTGCAACAGTACATTGACCAAGTACTTCAAGATGTTCAAACTGGATTTGGAGAAGGCAGAGGAACCAGAGATCAAATTGCCAATATTCACTGGATCACAGAAAAAGCAAGAGAATTGCATGAAAACATCTACTTCTACTTCATTGACTACCCTAAAACCTTTGACTGTGTGGTCATGACAAACTGGAAAATTCAAGAGATTGGAATACCAGACCACCTTACCTACCTCCTGAGAATCCTGGATGCAAATCAAGAAGCATCAGTTAGAACTAGATATGGAAAAGTGGACTGGTTAAAGATTGGGAAAGGAGTACATCCAGGCTGTATATTGTCACCCTGCTTATTTAACTTAGATTCAGAGTACACATCATGTAAAATTCCAGGCTGGAATCAAGATTGCCAGGAATAATACCAACAACCTCACATACCCAGATGACCACCCTTATGCCCGAGAGCAAAGAGGAACTAAAGAGCCTCTTGATGATGGTGAAAGAAGAGAGTGATAAAGTTGGCTTAAAACTAAACATTCATAAAGCTAAAATCATGTCATCCAGTCCCATCACTTCATGGCAAATAGATAGGGAAACAATGGAAATAGTGACAGACTTTATTTTCTTGGGGTCCAAAATCACTGTGGACAGTGACTATAACCATGAAATTAAAAGATGCTTGCTCCTTGGAAGAGAAGCTATGGCCAACATATATAGCATATAAAAAAAACAGAGACATTAATCTGCCAAAAAAGGTCTGTGTAGTCAAAGGTATAGTTTTTCCAGTAGTCATATATGGATGTGAAAGTTGGACTATAAAGAAAGCTGAGCACTGAAGAATTGGTGCTTTTGAACTTGTGACATTGGAGAAGACTCTTGAGACTCCCTTGGCCTGCAAGGGAATTCAACCAGTCAATCTTAAAGAAAATTAAGCTTGAATATTCATTGGAAGGACTGATCCTGAAGCTCCACTACTTTGGCCATCTGATGCGAAGAGCTGACTCATTAGAAAAGACCCTGATGCTGGGAAAGGTTGAAGGCATGCAAAGAAAGGGATGATAGAGGATAAGATGGTTGGATGGCATCACCAACTCAATGGCCATGAATTTGAGCAAGGCTCTGGGAGATGGTGAAGGACAGGGAAGCCTGGTGTGCTACAATCCAAAGGGTCTCAAAGAGTCAGACATGACTGAGTGTTTGAATAACAAACTAGATGTAACATGAAGAAACTATCTGAACAAACCTTTAATTGCATCACATTTGGCAATTTGTATCTTCACAGTTTGATTTCAGTGAGATTTAGAGAAATGGAAAAGAACCTTCAAAGTTATGCCTATGCTCTAAAACTTTTAAAGTTTATTGAAACCTTTCATCACAAGTCTCACAAATGTTTGCCAGATCTAAGAGCCTCCGGATCAGGTATGCTAGAAGCCAGAAAATTTAGACGAAGTAAGCACAAGCAGGAAGACCTACATATCAGACCTAAGTTTTAAGTTAAAGTTCCAGGCAACATTTTAAAGTCTTCATGGTTCCTCTCTTTCCTGTAATTTCATGCTGTTAGGTAGCTGACTTCAATCACTACCAGTCACTGCTCACTTAAAAACTGAGTCTGCTGTTCATTCTAAGTGAACTTCATATGAGATATTAACTATATCTGAATATTAAGATTTCTTATATTTATTGAGTAAATAGCTTCATAAAATTGGTTGTGGTAATGATATGAATGATTTTGGTAATGATAACACTGATGGAAAAAGGAACTTCTAAAATTGTTATTTTTATTATTGGTATGATGTATTATTACTATTATCATTATTATTTTTATTATCACTTCAACATATGGCAGTGACCAATTTGATCTATGCATTAACTCAGCGCCACATTTAAATCAGTTTCAATACCCCCAAATTCATAAATTATTATTATTTTAACCCTTTTTATAAACTTTATGTTACCATCAAAATGTCCATCCATTCATCCTAGATAGTAAGTGGTTTCTTCACTTCCATGTACAAATTTCCTATAATTGCTATTTCTTTAAGGTTCTCCAATTTAACAGGGTTTTGAAACGGTGCTCTGGTTTTTCAAATGGAAATTCCTTAATACGCCAAATGTTTCTATGATATGTGAATAATAGGCAGGCTGCTCATCTCTTGATAGAGAATTCTTGCATTTGTTGCAGAGAAAATGCCAAATGCCTCCATAACCACTAGGGACATTCTATCATGCTGGAAAATCCAACCAATGAATCCATAAGAAATCCCTTTAGAAAGACCTGTGTAAAGAAAATTATGCTTCTACCACGCCACCATGAGGAGACTGACTGTATGTCATAATTCTAGGTTACGTATTCAGTCCTGTATCAAAGATTTCAATGAATTTGTAGACAGAAGGCTTGTGACAAGAAAGTAATAGAAACCATTCTCTTTGTGATTTAGACTTATGCAAAATATTTCAATACTATAGAGAAACTGAAAAATGTTTAAGTGCAAGCACTTACCATAACTTCCATTAGAGGCTACATTATTGAGAAGTTTTGCTAATAATATATTTGGAAGTAGCTGTTTAAAAGCAATACCTGTATTTATGTAATCCAAAATTATGACTATAATGCAGTATCTAGAAAATCCTCTTATTACTCTAATTGCTAGTTGTGAGGTAAATGTGTTTAAGAGCACTATTGTTTCATCTTTTTCTATTTTATTATACTAAAAAAAATTAAACTTTTATTTCAAAAGCCTGGGAAACAGTTCTGTTTTTTTCTATGCCTGTTATATTCTCTGTAGGAAAACTTGTAATAAAAGTAATAAATTAGCACTAAAACAATTATATGATTTTGTAGGACTCAGAGTGTTTTTAATGTGTCGAGAAAATAAATTTAAATGATATTAAAAAAAAAACTCGAAATGTACTCTAATTTTATCATCTGGATGAAAGCCTGAGAAAAACATGAATGCCTTATGTGCAAGTGGGCCATGATCTCTCACATTGCTCAACTATCGTCTGACATAACGGGTGCAAGGAGCTTCCTTGCAAGAGCTGGCCCCTGGAGGATGTCTGATTATTTAATCCAGTGATGAAAGTGATTGTGTCATCCTTAATGCTAGGGAATGATGTTTCCCACATAGAGTGGGAGCTTTGAAGTCGTAGGATTTCAGTCCTGAAGTTTCCATGTGTCAGTTCTGAAAACTAAATGTAGATAAAAACGACAGCTGCACTAGAATCTCCAGGAATAGCCTGAGTCAGTAGCAAATGAACAGACATTCTGTTGGACATATTGATTTAGTTTGTAATTTTCCTGTTGCTTGTTAAAAACCAGAATGTACTCAGATCCTTCGTTTCTGTATCTCATAATATGCCATTGATCTTTTCACGAAAAAGCAGTTGTTCAGAATATCTCTCCACTCAAGCTTTTGCATGAGGCATTGTTGGTTTCAAAAGCAAAGCTTAATAGAGATTTATGGATAGTTTTATTGGATGGACATTTGAATGAACGGAAGGCAATGAATAGGAAATTATTCCTACCAGGTTTCCAGGGTATTGTAATACAAATGTGAATCTGACCAAGATGAGTTGGGAATTGCTACCTGTAAATCCAGTCTTGTTACTTGTGAGTAATGTACTCCTTTCATTCCACTGCTTTTGAAACTTTCATGCTCATGGATACTACTCTTGCTATAAAGAGTCCCTAGTTCCTCTGTGTTGCTTAAAAATAGCCTTTATCAGAAAAAAGAATAATTATAGAAAGGTAACAAGAGGAAGTAAAAGAAAACTTCAGAAAATAAATAATATAAAGGAGGTGCCATTGCAATTTATAAATGAGAAAAAAGTTAGTATTTCCTGAGTGAATACTATGTGCACTGAGCTTCCCAGGAGGCTCAGTATTAAAGGATTTGCCTGCCAATGCAGGAGTTGCAGGAAATGTAGGTTTGATTTCTGGGTCAGGAATATCCCCTGGAGGAGGAAATGGCAACCTACTCCAAGATGGTTGCTTGGAAAATCTCAGGGACAGAGGAAGCTGGAGAACTACAGTCCATGGAGTTGTAAAGACTTGGACATGATTGAGAGACTGAGCGGACACGCAAGCACTATGTGTACTATATGTGTGGGAATGAGGATGGGGAGCACAAATATGGGTAACAGATTTCCAGTGTTGCCAAAATTTAAACCATGAATTTAAGCAAATATTAAAAATTCAAACTGGAGATTTAAATTGGGGGGAAAAAAGCACAAAGAATGCAAAAAGGATGTGAGGTTACAATTACCCTGACAGTTAAGAGAGTTAGACACATGAGCATAAAAGTGTCCGTAAAAAGCCTACAAGAGAGGATATGGACACTAGATGAAAAATGACAGGGTTGAGAGGGAGGCAGGTGTTTGGTGAGACAGAGCATTTCAGACAGATGAAATATTATATACAAGAATACAGAGCAGAGAGTCCAGATCAAGGCTCTGTGGTGACCAGATGAGCAGGATGGGAGAGTGGGAGGGAGGTTCAAGAGGGAGGAGATATATGTGTGTTTTCCCCTTCTATTTGCCATGAATCAGCTTATAAGGACCATAAAGAAGGCTGAGTGCCAAAGACTTGATGCTTTCAAACTGTGCTGGAAAAGATTCTTAAGAGTCCCTTGGACTGCAAGGAGATCAAACGAGTCAATCCTAAAGGAAATCAACCTTCAATATTCATTGGAAGAACTATTGCTAAAGCTGAAGCTCCAAAACTTTGGCTACCAGATGGGAAGAGCTGACTTATTGGAAAAGACCCTGATGCTGGGAAAGACTGAAGGCAGAAGGCAGAGGAGAAGGGGATGGCAGGGGGTGAGATAGTCAGATAGCATCACTGGCTCAGTAGACATGAATCTGAGCAAACTCTGGGAGATGGTAGAGGACAGAGGAGTGCTGCATTCCATGGGGTTGCAAACAGCTGGACATGACTTAGACACTGAATAACAACAACCGCATATCTGACTCTCTTTGTGGTATAGCAGAAACTAAAATGACATTGTAAAGCAATTATACTTCAAGAAAAAAAAATAACCACTTTGGAGATAATAGACATGTTAAACACGAACAAATTTTTGTATAGTAAGTATACCTCCAATAAAAGACTACATCATGTATGATACCATTTATACAAAATGTTCAGAAAAGGCATATATATGTGCATGCTAAGTTGTTTCAGTAATGTCTATGTCTGTACCACCCTATGGATTGCAGCCTGCCAGGTTCCTCTGTCCATGGGATTTCCCAGACAACAATATTGGAGTGGGTTACCATGCCTTGCTACAGGGGTTCTTCTTGACCCAGGGATCAAGCCATGTCTCTTACAACTCCTACCTCCAATAAAGCTGGAAAAATACAATAGAAAGGAAATGTATCATTAAGAAATAATAGTAAAACAAGATTTACTCTAAAAGGAGAAATAAGATGAATAGAAATGCTTGGGAAACCTTCAATATCCTACCTTGGCTTCAAAGAAATGTTTAAGAAACATTTGGGAAAATCAATAGCTAGGCAATATTACTGTGATAATATGAGATCTCTTTGAGAGAGAAGATCAAATCTCAAGCTCATACTTTTTGAAATATACAGGGCCTTTGTCCAAAATAATGCCCTGTGATTACTCAGATTAAGAAAACTTTTCATAAATCTCCTTTATTTTGGCAAAAAAGTAATTGCACAGTTCAGTAAAAATTACTACTTGTGATGAACTGAAAACTATATCTCTATTTGTGCTTCTTCAGTTGTTAATTTTGAACATGAGGAAAAGAAGCAAACTTTTGCCAGGGTCAGTGTGTTCACACACACTGAATATTATCCAATCAAATCCTCTTAGATTTCCACCACTCTGGGAGAGATAGAGGAGAGAGAACATGGCTTCCATCCTTTTCTGTAACCTTTTAAAATTAGTTCTCAAATGAGGCATAAATTTAACATTTTAAGTATTTTAACATTAAATTAGCTGCTGTTCCTATGTTTGATAAGTTAATTTTTGATAAATTTGCATATTTAGGTAGTTAGATTTAGAATTCCTATTACAGGCCTCGAACTGGTATAAGTCTGAACTGACATATTATAAATTCTCACAGCTATACTGGGAGTATTTTTAAAGATTAAGCAAATCCATACAATTTCTTCTTGTCCTATAACTCATGTTAGCTATTAGCTGTTTATCCAATGAATAAAACTTCTAGATATTTTAAGAAATGATCCATTTATAAAAGGAATGTGAATTGTTAAAGCTGAATTTAAAGAAAATAAATTTTTCTACATTCCATGTGTCAGTTAAAAATCTGAAAAATATGAGACTTGTGAGTTTTCATTGAACTAATATTCTTACAGAATGGTTTAGAGATCTTTCTGATGGGGTATACTGACTTTATATTTTTGTCAGTAGCCACAATATCTGACTCTTTGGATTGAAAATAAAAATAAAACAACAAAAAAAACTTAAATATTGTTATAAAAGGATGCACTCTATGTTAAGAGGTATTAAATACACAATTAAGGGGAAAAATATCTGAGTTAGATATCTTAGGTTTCAGTGTTTTTGCCATTGTTGTTTTGGTTTTTCTAATGTGCAAGCTGAATCCACACAAAATGTGTAGATATGTGCTACAGATTGTATCAGTCTAATTTTTCCAGGGCCAGTGTCCATAGCTCTTTGGGTAGCAAGAAATGTAAACAGTCTAAAACTGCTGCTGAAGCAGTATTAGACATTGTAAATGGACTGAACTTTATATGTAATTCATCTCATAATGAGGACAGATGTAAACCAACATGTGGCATTACCCATGTGACGTTTCCTCCATTCCCCACATAGACTGGGGAAGAACTCAGTGTTCCAGAGATGTTGGGACATCTGAAGATGGCCATAGTGTTAGGTATGAAGTTGTCCATGTGTATATCAGAGAACTAAGACATTCAGAGTATCAGGAGAGGCAGGCTGTAGGAGAGAACCTTCCTCCTGAGACAGGTCTGTCTGTCCTGGGTGGTCAGTCTATATTGTAAGCCTTCCTCGGCTATCAGTTTTTCTGGAATGGATAATATCTCTGAGCTGTTAGTCTCTCCAGAGAGGCTTCTCTTTCCAGATTTTGAGTAGGGAGAATAGAGTTCTCAAAAAACAGACATTGTTCAGAGGGTGAGAAATAGAATAACCCTTAAGTTTTTCCCACCGCTTATACTAGACCTGGAAACAAACTGTTTGTTTCGGCTTGAGTTTGACTATGAGTTGAAAGTATGTGAAAAGAGTAATTGATAGGAAACTTAAAAAGTCCTAGTCTCAAAGAGGGGGGATCTGTTCTTTATTCCAGCTCTGCCAAAGACCAATAACTATCTTCTCCCCAACATGCAAGGAGTGGGGAGGCTGATAAGAAACACAGCCTAGATGACATGGATTCTGTCTTACCCCCACCCCAGCCAGCCCTTCACTCACAGTCCTTTATGTTTTACCACCCCTTAAATCCCTATCTTTTCTCCCAGGATCTTTGCATAATAAGGGCTGATGTGATGCAGAGAGCTAATTGATTGTGCTAATTGGTTGTATGGCTTGAGCTGCCTGTCATACCTTAGTGTCTATGTGAATTCGGGTAATTTAATTATCCAAACTAACTGCATTTCCTCTTGAGTAAAAAGGAATTAATAGGAGAATGAATCTATATCACAGTTTCTCATAAAAATTAAATAAGAAAGATCCATGTAACAAAGTGTCTGTCACACAATTAGAGCTGTCAATAAAATTAACTCTGCAGTTCTTAACCAGGAAATGCTTAGGCTTGTTTCCTAACCAGGGACTTCCTTGGTGGCTTGGCGGTAAACAATCCACCTGCCAATGCAGAAGATGCAAGTTTGATCCCTGGTCTGGGAAGACACTGTTTTCTCAGAGAGATTAACTGAGGATGCAGTGTGTGTTAACTACTAGGCTAAGATGTCAGGAATTACCAGTGAGCCACCGTGTTAATGGTTTTCACTTTCATGGAGATTACTTACTATCCAGGAGGAGAGACAGACAATGAACCAATAAACCAACCACATACATGTAAATTTTTGACTGACCTTAATGCAATAATGAAAAGTGCATAGCACTGTGTAGACATGTAACTTGGGAATCTAAGCCGAACTAGGTCATCAGGAGACTTCCATAAGGAAATATCCTTTGGGCAGTATAACATAAACATTGCAAGTGTATAATCAGGGGCCAGACTGCCTGGATTGAAATCACGATTTTGCTACATATTAGCAGAGTGGCTTGGGTAGTTGCTTAGTCTCATTGACCCTCAGGTTCCTCATTCATCAATGCAGAGAATGATGGTGTTGGCCAATGGGGTTATAATGAGTATCTAAGGAGTCAATATTTGTAAATTACTTTGGACTGGCATAGAGTAGACACTATAAGCACTACTATTATTAATAATCTGAGTGGTATAATTATTAGATGCTGTGATTTGTAGATTACTATGGGTTAAGTAGTAAAAAGAAGACTTGAGGTGGGAGAGAGGGAACAATTTCCTAGGGAATGGAGAGCAAAGGAAGTGTTGCAGGAAGAGGGATGAAAAGGGAGAGAATGACAGATGGTGTCACAGGCCAGCATTAAGGACTCCTTGTCTGGTTACTGCAGAGAGCAAGAGTAGAGGAGGATGGAGAGGAAGCCACCGAAATGGTTCAGATGATTAAAAAAAAAATCTGGCTATTATAAACAGTGTTGCAATGCATGATACTGGATGCCTGGGGCTGGTGCACTGAGTCAACCCAGAGGGATGGTATGGGGAGGGAGGGGGATTCAGGTTGGGGAACACGTGTATACCTGTGGTGGATTCATGTTGATGTATGGAAAAACCAATACAATATTGTAAAGTAATTAGCCTTCAAATAAAATAAATAAATTTATATTAAAAAATCTGACTCTATGAAAGCAGTGGTTGAAAGAGGTACTGAATTAATTTACTTGTTTTATCCTCACATGAATTAGGTGTGGGGAAAAGAATATGAAATGGGATACTTTCAGTCTATATCACAAAACCTCTCTTAATTCTTAATCTCACTTCTAATTAAATAGTTTATATGGAAAGAAATTCTAGGACTCTAAGGAGGGGATAAAAAGAAGAAAAACAAAAAACAAAAAACATGAGATGAAAGAATCCTGAGTCCCTCAGGGACTACGTGGAGCAAACTCTTGTTCCATCTCCCTGTTGATGAGGAATGATAACTGAGGTCAAATAAGGGTGCAAGAGGGCAGTAACCTTACCTACCCTGAATCACCAAGCAGTGGAATCCTACTCTCCTCCTCCCACTGGTCTAGTTCCCATAGATCCTGTCTACCTGTTATAGCATCTTTACTTTGGAAATGATTAATGTAACTGAGTTCTTACTTGTCCCTTCAACATTAGACTTTCTATCTTATGAAAGTAAAAGTGTTAGTCACTCAGTCAGGTCCAACTCTTTGTGACCCCATGGATTGCAGCCCTCCAGGCTCCTCTGTCCCTGGCATTTCCCAGTCAAGAATACTGGAGTGGGTTGCCATTCCCTTTTCCAGGGGATCTTTCTGACCCAGGGATCAAACCCAGGTCTCCTGCACTGCAGGTGGGTTCTTTACCATCTGAGCCACCAGGGTATCCCTAGAAAATTAAACTCTCGGACATATATAAATATATTCTATTTATGTATTTATTAGTTAGCTATTTTTAACTGTTGCTGTGGCCTTGTAGTAAGGTATCAAATTTAAATTACAGTTTTGAAAATTAAGCATGTTAATACAACAGGTTGAGAAATACCAGTTTATACCTTACCTTGACTTATCAACTATTAACATCTTGTTATTCACTCACACTGATAGAGAGGGGAATATAGATATAGATTTATTTATATATATATACACATACATATATATATAGATTTATTTATATATATATACACACACACATATATATATATATGTATATGTATGTATATATATATATATACACACACACACATATATATATATATGAGTGACCATCAGGATACTACCTCCCTAAATATTTGGTATGATTTTCCCAAATACAAAAATAGCTTCTTTTCATAACAGAATAGCAGTATCACACTTAAAAATTAAGAGTCCATGAGTAATTTTTATTCAGTTTTCTTCAAAATGCTCTTTATGTTTTTCCTGCCCTCTTCTCCTAAGAGGAATTCAAGCCAGTTTCAGGCATTGGATGTGTCTGTTGCCTCTTCCATGTCTCCCACCCACCTCTATCCATTGTAACATGGAATTTGTAAATAAGTTTCAGCTGAATCCTCTGACAGAGTCATGTTATATGACAAAGTGTTAAGTAGAGCATTGGGGTAATAGAAACCTGGGTTCTGAATTATACCACTTTGTGGCTGTATGACATTTGTCAATTCATTTAATCTCTAGAATTCACTACTTTCTTCACCATAAAATGAGGATAATCATCATAGTGATAAAAACAATGCCTAACCCATAGGCTAGTTATGAAGAGTAAACTATATAAGAAATGAAACAAGTTAATCCAACATTGAATTTAAGTAACACAAGATATAAAACTAATGAGGAGGATGAAGATGTGAATATTGCACACATGCATGTTTCAGTCGTGTTCAACTGTTTGCAACCTTATGGAGTATAGCCAGCCAGGCCCCTCTGTCCATGGGATTTTCCAGGCAAGAATCCTGGAATACAAGATTGCTGCTGCTGCTGCCAAGTCACTTCAGTCGTGTCCGACTCTGTGCGACCCCATAAACGACAGCCCATCAGCCTCCCCTGTCCCTGGGATTCTCCAGGCAAGAACACTGGAGTGGGTTGCCATTTCCTTCTCCAATGCATGAAAGTGAAAAGTGAAAGTGAAGATGCTCAGTCGTGTCTGACTCTTAGCAACCCCATGGGTCGCTGCAGCCCACCAGGCTCCTCCACCCATGGGATTCGCCAAGCAACAGTACTGGAGTGGGGTGCCATTGCCTTCTCCGATTACTGGTTGCCATTTCCTTCTCCAGGGGATCTTCCTGATTCAGGGATCGAACTCCCATCTCCTGATTTGCAGGCAAAGTTTTTACTGCTGAGCCATTGGGGAAGCCCGAGGATGATATTATGGTTAGTGTAACTGTCATTTTGGGCATGACTGTTGAGGCCCTGATGTTTTCCTCCTCTGATAAGGTACTAGTTTACACAGATAGTTGTTTTATTCTTCTTATCTCAGCATATCACATAGCTTTACTTTCAGAAGTGTCCCAATTTGAACAATGATTTATATTATGTTCCCTACAGCATGCGGGGAAACAGTTCCCTCAATAAAGCCTTATTTTCTGCCTGCTAAAAAGGAACTCTGGCTTAATTTGCCCAATGCCTTCCTCTCTCAGTCTGACTCCCAACATGTCACATCACTGATAGAGCAGGCTTGACAACGTCCCCATACTTCCCCACCCACACATACTTTCTTTTTTTTTTTTTTCTCCTCAGTAAGAGGATCCTTTGTCAAGAGAGTCCAGGTTTATCTTTTTTTTTTAATCTTTACTGATTTGTTTATTCATTTCATTATTATTTGTCATCTTTATTGCTGTATCACAGATCACTTAATATAATCATTTCGAACACTTTTATTTAACAAGGTTCTTATAAATTCCTGTGGACATGTTCCTAACCAGCTCTCCAGTAACTATTCTCACTCCTCCGCAAACATTTACATTTTCCGTCTGCCTCCCCCTTCTCCAGGCATTCTCAGTCAAGTGAAGAAAGAACATTATGTAGACAAAAGAATAAAATTCTAAAAACAGCAACAATATAAAGCAGACCTGTACACCACCACAGTGACTAAGGAAGCACCCTGAACTTGGTCCAACTCAGGCTTAAAACGTCCCCATGTCCATGTGACTAGCATGGCCTCTGGTGGCTGATTCAGAGGTTCCAGTCAAATCTTGTTTTAAACTACATAGCTTCCCTGTCTCTCATAGCTAACTCTCAAAAGCTTTCTAGAGCAAAAATAGCAACTCCTGTTTGTGTAATT
Source organism: Ovis aries (assembly GCF_016772045.2). Lineage (NCBI taxonomy): Eukaryota > Metazoa > Chordata > Mammalia > Artiodactyla > Bovidae > Ovis > Ovis aries. The sequence continues at coordinate 136,873,989 of NC_056054.1, forward strand.
ATCTTGTTCCAGGAAATTGAGAGCACCCATATGATGCTCCAGTTTCCCATAAGCTTTAAGGATTACTGTTGCGTTTTCATTTCTCTGTCTTTTCCTTATGTGCTTAGATGGTGGTGCTAAAATTAAGAGTAGGGGCAAAATGAGAAGTCACAATAGTAACATAAATGCTTATTCTTAGATCTTATTTGCTATAAGGAAAGATCTTATCTCCTTCCTGTCAAGAAAAGCTATAATTAATATGTGACATTCTTAATAATTATTCTTAGGATAAGATACAAGTTAGGATAACCTACAAGTCCAAGTTTAGGAGCTGTACTTTTTTCCAGTCTTCCCCAGTGTACACTTGGTGTTGTCTGGCTGGGCAATGCATTGGGGAGCATTTATGGCAGGGTTGCCGCCATGACTCCCACTATCATAATCCATTTGCCTCACTTGTAGCCCTCCCTGTAGCCTATCCCTGCTTTCTCACTGCTGCTGCTGCTGCTAAGTCACTTCAGTCGTGTCCAACTCTGTGTGACCCCATAGAGGGCAGCCCACCAGGCTCCCCCATCCCTGGAATTCTCCAGGCAAGAACACTGGAGTGGGTTGCCATTTCCTTCTCCAATGCATGAAAGTGAAAAGTGAAAGGAAAGTCGCTCAGTCATGTCTGACTCTTCATGACCCCATGGACTGCAGCCCACCAGGCTCCTCTGCCCATGAGGTTTTCCAGGCATGAGTACTGGAGTGGGGTGCCATCGCCTTTCTCACTGCAGAGACCTAAATTTCCTATCCCTCACTCAAATATACCTATCTAGTACCTATTATTTTAGGAATGAGACAATAATGATATGGTTATTATAGTTGGAGAAGACTCTTAAGATTCCCATAGACTGCAAGGAGGCCAAACCAGTCAATCCTAAAGGAAATCAACCCTGAATATCCTTGGGAAGAACTGATGCTGAAGTTGAAGCTCCAATACTTTGGCCTGATGTGAAGAGCCAACTCATTGTAAAAAAACTCTGATGCTAGGAAAGATTGAAGGCAAAAAGAGAAGGGGATTGCAGAGGATGAGATGATTTGGTGGCATCACTGATTCAATGGACATGAACTTGAGCACACTGCCGGATATAATGAAGGACAGAGCTGCCTGGTGTGCCATAGTCCATGATGTCACAAAGCATCAGACATGACTTAGCAACTGAACAACAATATTATAGTTAGATAGGTAAATAATATTGGGGAACCAGGAATTCTTTTTCCATTAATTATAATGGAATAATGTCAATACATCAGGAAATAACAAATTAATTCATATTTTAGTCAACATATATATTTATTCACCATTAATGGACATATACAGCCAAATAATTTGATTTATTGTGTCAGCACAGAAACACTGAACATTTAGTTTATTGCTTTATTTGAACTGCATCCAAATTTAAATGGGCAAATCACATAACATATCAGGATTTTATTTTTTTTTTTTTCCTGTAAAATGAGATCACTGGACTTAGAAACTTCCTTTGACTTGGCTTTACTAGAAGGTAAACCTAAACAGTCACATGTATTCACTTAACTTTTTGTTTGCAACAGATTGTGTCAATTTTAATCAAGGAAAAAAATAGGAAATGTTATTATTTGGGAGCATGAACATAATGTTGGAGACAAAATTTTTGCCTGCACAGTAACTTAATTACATATTTAAACTTACCTTAAGAATATACAGCCTTATAATTTGTTATTGCCTAATAATTACCTGATCTAAAATTGCAATACAACCTTAATTTAAAAATTACTGCAGCAATTTAATTTTCAATGGGAAGGATAATTAATGGAAGACAGAATCTTTCCTAATATCCTGTCATATATTCTGAACATTTCTGTTCAGTTTTATCCAGTTAGAATCAGTAAATAAAATTTCAAGGAAATTAAAGTTGATCATTTCTTCTATTCAACTATGTTCAATATATGTGTAGTTCAACAAAAGAGTTAAAAAGAAGGCTAGACAAATGTCAATAGCTGTTTTTTAAAGAGCAAATAAGAGGCTTGACAAAATAAGACATAGGAAAATGAATTTCTTGACAGGAGAGGTTGTTAAATATCTGAAAGAGCTCCTAACAGTTTGTAGAACAGGAAGACTTTAAAAACAGGAGACATCTTTCTATCTACCCTATAGGTGAAGGTTTGGGTGAGGTTATGACTAAAGGAAAAAACAATAAATCTGATGAATACAAATGGAATTTGCTAGCCCTGTGGGTTTGAGATTTATTTTGGAGGCTATGATAAAAATCAGATTTAAAAGTCATACCTCATTGTAAAAGCCAAGCAGAGAAAAATTTGATTTTGAGACATTTTTGAACAAAGAAAATGAAAGGAAATGATTGTCTACTTCACATTAATACAGTCTGTACTGTACACAAAACAAAAGAGGTTTACATTCTTATAATCCCTGTAAAAGGGAATTATATGTGGGGAAAAGTTCAAGTCTATGTTGCTGGGAGATAAAAGTAGGAACTGGTGAGAGAATTCCTCTGATAAAAACAGTCTTTGTTTAGTAGAATGTTTTGTTGGTCCATTTTGGTTATAGAACGTTAACACACAGAATGTCCCCCTAGTGGGCCAGGGGGCAGGAAAGTATATAGATTGTGAGGAAGAAATTTGTGAAGAGGACTGTAAACAAACAAAAATAAATAAATAAATAAATAAAGGGAGGGGTGGAGGGGAAAAGTAAATCACAACAATTTATATCCCCAGGACCCGGACAAGCAGGTGCTCTGCCTCAGCCCTGGCCTCAGACTCCTGGGCCTTCCTTGAAATGTTATAAGGCCCCTGCCAGTGCTCAAGACATGCCAGGTCTGCAGTTGTCTCTGTGCAACACTGTGAGTCCTGAGAAGGTTCTTTTTGGGTCTAAAGTCTTTTCATTCCCCTAATAGACTCATTGACCCTTTCAGAACCCCCTAAGTGATGTCAACCAGATGTCCAGAGGAGCTCCAGGGCTCAGATCTATGGGGTCATGTGGATTCTTGTGCATGATTGGGTTTCAGAAAGGTGGCACAGTTTAGCAATGACTCACTGATCTCAATTATTTTCCCCCAGGATCACTAGAGATGAAGTCACCCATTCTAGATGACTCTGATCATACAGGTGACTCTCTTAATGCAGGGTTTAGGACCAATGACTTTCAAGTCCTGAAATTTGGCTTGAGCTATGAGCTAGAGGGGGGCTTCTCAGGTGGCACTAATAGTAAAGAACTCACCTGCTAATGCAGGAGATATAAGAGACTTGGGTTTGATCCCTGGGTGGGGTAGACCCCTTGGGGAGGGCATGGCACCCCCCTCCAATATTCTTGCCTGGAGAATCCCATGGACAGAGGAGCCTGTCAGGGTATAGTCCATAGGGTTGCAAAGAGTTAGACATGACTGAAGTGACTTAGCATGCATGCAAGCACATGAGTGAGAGTGAGGGCAGGTGTTCAGGAGTCCTGCCTCCTGTCTACAGTACTGGAGAGCTTCAGGGATGGTAGGAGACATTCCTTACCCTGTGTGCCACCCTCTGTGGGCACCCAGGCAGTCATCTCACTGCAGCTGCAAGCTCTTGGCCACAGATTCTCCAGTATTCCAAAGATGGATACATTTATGTCCTCTGAATTTTTGAGACCACTGATGCAATGCAAAGCAGACCTTACATATGATAGACAAGCTCTGCTATCCTATCCTCCCCATCGGTGGTGACAGGTAAAAAAACAGATATGTGGTGAATATTGAAAGAGATCAAATTCAAGTAATATATTGACTATAGGCTATAGCAGCATTCCTCAACCTCTGAGCCATGGAGCTGTATTTCCTGTCAGATCAGCAGTGGCATTAGATTAGAAATAAAGTGCACAAAAATGTAACGGACTTAAACCATCATGAAACCATCTCCCCGAACCCTGGTCCATGGAAAAACCATCTTCCATGAAATGGATTCCTGGTACCAAAAAGGTTGGAGATCTGTTTTCAAGGGTTCAAGAGGAGATACATATGAAAAATGTGCTGTTGTGCTATTTAGATCAACTGCTATAGAATCCAGAAAAGTACATCTAAAAGTGAGTGCCTGTGTGTGTATGCTTAGTCATGTCTGACTTTTTTGCCACCCATGGACTGTAGTCCACCAGGCTCGTCTGTCTTTGGGATTTCTGAGGCAGCAATACTAGAGTGGGTTGCCATTACTTCCTCCAAAGGATCTTCCTCACCCAGGGATTGAACCAGCATCTCCGGCATAGCCTGTATTGGCAGGCAGATTCCGTACCACTATGCCACCTGTGAAGCCCACAGTATATTTAACATGCCCCGAAATAAACTATCTTTTACATTTTCCTGCATAATTTCGTTGAGACTTCTCTTTGTGGTCATCCCCAAAGCCTATAACAATTTTTGAAGGAATCATTCATGCCAGTGTTCGTAGATGGCACAAGGACTTACGCAGTGGTGTGTGTAATGATGAAACCAATATTAAGTAAATTGATTCAGGGACTGTAGTTGTAAGAGGAGATATATTGTCCCAATATAAATTACACCTAAAGAGTCACAGGAATGTGGGGAATGCTGTTGCATTTTCTTACTACCATTTTCTTTTTATTTATTTATTTTATTTTAATTTTTATTTTTACTTTATTTTACTTTACAACACTGTATTGGTTTTGCCATACATTGACATGAATCAAGCACGGGTGTACATGAGTTCCCAAACATGAACCCCTCTCCCACCTCCCTCCCCACAAAATCTCTCTGGGTCATCCCCGTGCACCAGCCCCAAGCATCCTGTATCCTGCATCAAACATAGACTGGTGATTCGTTTCTTACATGATAGTATACATGTTTTCAGTGCCATTCTCCCAAATCATCCCACCCTCTCCCTCACCGTCAGAGTACAAAAGTCCACTCTACACATCTGTGTCTCTTTTGCTGTCTCGCATACAGGGTCATCATTACCATCTTTCTAAATTCCATATATATGTGTTAGTATACTGTATTGGTGTTTTTCTTTCTGGCTTACTTCACTCTGTATAATTGGCTCCAGTTTCATCCATCTCATCAGAACTGATTCAAATGTCTTCTTTTTAATGGCCGAGTAATATTCCATTGTGTATATGTACCACAGCTTTCTTATCCATTCATCTGCTGATGGACATCTAGGTTTTTCCCATGTCCTGGCTATTATAAAGAGTGCTGCGATGAACATTGGGGTACATGTGTCTCTTTCAATTCTGGTTTCCTCGGTGTGTATGCCCAGCAGTGGGAATGCTGGATCATAAGGCTGTTCTATTTGCAATTTTTTAAGGAATCTCCACACTGTTCTCTGTAGTGGCTCTACTAGTTTGCATTCCCACCAACAGTGCAAGAGGGTTCCCTTTTCTCCACACCCTCTCCAGCATTTATTGCTTGCAGATTTTTGGATCACAGCCATTCTGACTGGTGTGAAGTGGTATCTCATTGTGGTCTTGATTTGCATTTCTCTGATAATGAGTGATGTTGAGCATCTTTTCATGTGTTTGTTAGCCATCCATATGCCTTCTTTGGAGAAATGTCTGTTTAGTTCTTTGGACCATTTTTTGATTAGGTCGTTTATTTTTCTGGAATTGAGCTGCAGGAGTTGCTTGTATATTTTTGAGATAATTTGTTTGTCAGTTGCTTCATTTGCTATTATTTTCTCCCATTCAGAAGGCTGTCTTTTCACCTTGGTTATATTTTCCTTTGTTGTGCAGAAGCTTTTAAATTTAATTAGATCCCATTTGTTTATTTTTGCTTTTATTTCCAGAATTCTGGGAGGTGGATCATAGAGGATCCTGCTGTGATTTATGTCTGAGAGTGTTTTGCCTATGTTCTCCTCTAGGAGTTTTATAGTTTCTGGTCTTACGTTTAGATCTTTAATCCATTTTGAGTTTATTTTTGTGTGTGGTGTTAGAAAGTGATCTAGTTTCATTCTTTTACAAGTGGTTGACCAGTTTTCTCAGCACCACTTGTTAAAGAGATTGTCTTTACTCTATTGTAAATTTTTGTCTCCTTTGTCAAAGATAAGGTGTCCATATGTGTGTGGATTTATCTCTGGGCTTTCTATTTTGTTCCATTGATCTATATTTCTGTCTTTGGGCCAGTACCATACTGTCTTGCTGACTATGGCTTTGTAGTAGAGCCTGAAGTCAAGCAAGTTGATTCCTCCATTTCCATTCTTCTTTCTCAAGATTGCTTTGGCTATTCGAGGTTTTTTGTATTTCCATACAAATCTTGAAATTATTTGTTCTAGTTCTGTGAAAAATACAGTTGGTAGCTTGATAGGGATTGCATTGAATCTATAGATTGCTTTGGGTAGTGTGCTCATTTTCACTATATTGATTCTTCTGATCCATGAACATTGTATATTTCTCCATCTATTAGTGTCCTCTTTGATTTCTTTCATCAGTGTTTTATAATTTTCTATATATAGGTCTTTAGTTTCTTTAGGTAGATATATTCCCAAATATTTTATTCTTTTTGTTGCAATGGTGAATGGAATTGTTTCCTTAATTTCTTTTTTGACTTTCTCATTATTAGTGTATAAGAATGCAAGGGATTTCTGTGTGTTGATTTTATATCCTGCAACTTTACTATATTTATTGATTAGCTCTAGTAATTTTCTGGTGGAGTCTTTAGGGTTTTCTATGTAGAGGATCATGTCATCTGCAAACAGTGAGAGTTTTACTTCTTCTTTTCCAATTTGTTTTCCTTTTATTTCTTTTTCTGCTCTGATTGCTGTGGCCAAAACTTCCAGAACTGTGTTGAATAGTAGCTGTGAAAGTGGGCACCTTTGTCTTGTTTCTGACTTTAGGGGAAATGCTTTCAATTTTTCACCATTGAGGATAATGTTTGCTGTGGGTTTGTCATATATAGCTTTTATTATGTTGAGGTATGTTCCTTCTATTCCTGCTTTCTGGAGAGTTTTTATCATAAATCGATGTTGAATTTTGTCAAAGGCCTTCTCTGCATCTATTGAGATAATCATATGGCTTTTATTTTTCAATTTGTTAATGTAGTGAATTGCATTGATTGATTTGCAGATATTGAGGAATCCTTGCATCCCTGGGATACAGCCCACTTGGTCACGGTGTATGATCTTTTTAATGTGTTGTTGGATTCTGATTGCTAGAATTTTGTTGAGGATTTTTGCATCTATGTTCATCAGTGATATTGGCCTGTAGTTTTCTTTTTGTGTAGCATCTTTGTCAGGTTTTGGTATTAGGGTGATGGTGGCTTCATAGAACGAGTCTGGAAGTTAACTTTCCTCTGCAATTTTCTGGACGAGTTTGAGTAGGATAGGTGTTAGCTCTTCTCGAAATTTTTGGTAGAATTCAGCTTTGAAGCCGTCTGGACCTGGGCTTTTGTTTGCTGGAAGATTTCTGATGACAGTTTCAATTTCCGTGCTTGTGATGGGTCTGTTAAAATTTTCTATTTCTTCCTGGTTCAGTTTCAGAAAGTTGTACTTTTCTAAGAATTTGTCCATTTTTTTCCATGTTGTCCATTTTATTGGCATATAATTGCTGATAGTAGTCTTTTATGATCCTTTGTATTTCTGTGTTGTCTGTTGTGATCTCTCCACTTTCATTTCTAATTTTATTGATTTGATTTTTCTCTCTTTGTTTCTTGATGAGTCTGGCTAATGGTTTGTCAATTTTATTTATCCTTTCAAAGAACCAGCTTTTGGCTTTGTTGATTTTTGCTATGGTCTCTTTTGTTTCTTTTACATTTATTTCTGCCCTAATTTTTAAGATTTCTTTCCTTCTACTAACTCTGGGGTTCTCCATTTCTTCCTTTTCTAGTTGCTTTAGGTGTAGAGTTAGGTTATTTATTTGACTTTTTTCTTGTTTTTTGAGGTATGCCTGTATTGCTATGAACTTTCCTCTTAGCATTGCTTTTATAGTGTCCCACAGGTTTTGGGTTGTTGTGATTCTAATTGTGGATATAAAGCCAGGCACTGTGGTAGACAGGATTCTCTTGCTCTTGTGTTATCCCTTCCCTTTTGAGTGTAGGTGGAATCTTTGAAACTATGGAGATATCAATTCTGCGATGGGGTTCAGTTATTTGGTGAAAGGGAAATTGTCCTGGGTAAGCTTGACACAACAGGTGAGTCCTTTAAAAACTGTATGTTTTATCAGGCTGGATGAAGAAGACAACCTCAGAGAGCAGTGCTTTGGCTATCCAGGAAGAAAGCAAACGTCTATTTTGTAAATTGTTTATGGGAGCCAAGTGGCAATGAATCCATCTAGGTAGTCTCTTAGAGCTAAGAGCATTTTGTAGCCAACAGTTGTGGCAGGAAAAAAAGAGATCTCAGTCCTACAACCACAAAGAAATGATTCTGCCATCATCATTTATCAGTGAACCTGGAAAAGGTCCCTGGGCCCACAGGGATGAAAACCACAGTTCCTGCCCAAACCTTTATTTCAGCCCATCTAGATCTTCAGCAGGGATTCCGTGGTGGCCCAGTAGTAAAGAACACACCTGCTAATGAAGGAGATGTAGGTTCCATCCCTGAGTCAGGAAGAGCCCCTAGAGAAAGAAATGGCAATCCATTCTAGTATTCTTGTCTAGAGAATCTCGTGGACAGAGGAGACTTGGACATGACTGAGCAACTGAGCACACATATACAATCCAGTCATACTGTCCCTTGACCTCTGACCTTTGGAAATTGAGAGATAAAAATTTGAGTTGTTTGAAGTTGCTAAGTTTGTGTGGCAATTCTGCAGCAATAGAAGACGAACACTCTCAGAAATAGCACAATGACAATAAAGTCTATGAAGCGATGATTCCTGGCCTTGAACAGGAAAAGATGGTGCCTAGATGCTAAAACAAATCTTCAAGTGTTCTCTTTAGTCATTGAACAAATATCCATGTCCCTCATCTCTATGGTTATTATAATCATTCATCAATAAATCACTATACTTTACCTTGGCCAGTGGCTCAGCTGGTAAAGCATCCACCCACAATGCGGGAGACCTGGGTTTGATCCCTGGGTTGGGAAGATACCCTGGAGAAGAAACGATTACCCACTCCAGTGTTCTGGCCTGGAGAATTCCATGGACTATATAGTCCATGGGGTCGCAAAAGAGGCAGACATGACTGAGCGACTTTCACTTCACTTTAACATATGTTTAAAAAATCACATTGTTCATATTGACAAGGTCTCTGTCAAAAATATTTGCACACGTCCATACATACCCAGGTGGCTTAGACAGTAAAGAATCTGCCTGCATTGCAGGAGACCTGAGTTTGATCTCTGGGTTGGGAAGATCCCCTCAAGGATCCAGTTTTCTTAGACGGAGAATCCCATGGTCAGAGGAGCCTAGTTAGCTATAGTCCGTGGGTCATGAAGAGTCAAACAGGACTGAACGATTGGGCAAACAATGCATACCCTATGAATGTCACTGCACCCTGAACATGTTTCTTGCTCTGATGATACATCTTTGCATTAAGACACAATTTAAGTTGAGTTTTACGTTACTTGCAGGTAAAGGTATATTAAAAGATAAACCAATATTATTTAAATTAAGGTATTATAGATGATTTAACTCTCAATTTTCCTGTGATGAATATTCAATCAGTGATCAACAATATTTTCTTCAGATTTTTTCAATCTAGTTATATAGAACAGTAGAATGTAGATATTAAATTATCTTTTATATACATCAAAATAAATATGCTAAACATATTTTCAGAATGTGGAAGATTAATAAAAAAACTTTGCAGTTCATTGTGTGTTTATACATGTATGTAACATAATGTACTCATATACTTATATAAATCCAGTTATTCTTAATAGCTAGTTGTATGAATTACTTTAAAATTTCACATTCATCACATCTATAGTTCTGTATATTTTATAAATACATGTAAAACACTGACAGACTATAAAATATTCCTAAATGCTTACTTTTCATAAATGAGAATTTTAATCAGTGATATATTTTCCACACACATTTTCAATAATGAACATTTTCAAATTCTACTTTCAAAATAATATAAGCATAAGCAAATATATGTATATATATGGTCTCTATAGCACAAGTCTCTGAGATATTGCCTCATATTTATTATTAAAACATTTACATATTGAAGAAAACATTCTAAAATAAAATTGCTACTTATATTTGTGAGAGCCCTTTGTCTTCATAGTAAGAGTCAAAAAGTATGGAAAATGTCTTTTTTTTTTTTTATGTGTTACTTACCTTTATAACTGACATGTAAGTTCTTTCTTATCAACAGCCCCAGATACCAGGCTCAAAACTGCATCCTTCCACAGTCCAATGACTACCAGTATTTTTCCAATCTTTATTCCATTGATTGATATTTGTTTATCAGCATTTGTTAGCTTGTTTATTTATTAACTGACTTGACCAGGCATTTACCTGGCCAAGTGAGACATCTGTGAGATATCTGGAGAATGTTTATACAGTTCTTAATTACTAAGGAGCTTAAAGTGAGCCTAAAATATACTTTGTGCTATGTCATATATTTTAATTCATATTTAATTTTTTTAAATTAGATATAAATTATATATCACTAAAATTTCTTCAGTGATCCTGCTAGAGTTTATCCTATCCTAAATATGCATGATACAACTAATGTATTTGGAAAACTTCAGATCAGGCCTCCATGATTGTTATGATATGATGAGTACCATCCAAAGCAAAGGAGTATACAACACAGTGCAATAAATTTAGGTACAGATAAAAACAACAATGATGTAAGTCAACAGGATAGAATTTCCTTAGGAAATATATGATTATGAGCTCTAGTCACACTTTAGAAGATAAGTGCTGTGAATGAACACGTGGAAATCATCACAAATGTTCTCTGATAAAGATGGGAAGTTGCCTTTAATCATGGAAGGAGTATGGAGACATGCAGAAGAGAAGACATTCCAAATGGACAGATTGTCATGGTAAAGGACCAGTCATGGAAATGCATATGAGAGATTGTGAGACAGTCAACAGATCACTGAAAAGGATGGGAGGCTAGTGTCAGAAAGCAGGCTGAAGCTAGGCCTGGGGTTTTGACTTGTAGGATCTAGCATGAATGCCTTCTTTAGAGATGGATTCTTTCAAAAGCTTGAAATGCTCAAACTTTCTGGCCACAGAGGTGCCTCTTGAGATACAGCAACAACCAAATATATCCAGGGAGACATTATAGGGGAACCAAAATAATGAAATGAAGATGTGGTCAATATCAGATTTATTGATTCAAAAGCTTAACCATACTCATGACTCAGCTTTCAACATTATCAGAATGTTTTCCCATTCAGTAGAACATACATATGTGCTTCACTTGTTTTTAAGAGGAGACTTGAGTTTAAACAGACTTATTCACTTTTACAATATCAGGAATAACTTGATATGCAAGCAACTTGCTGTATGTTCCCAAGTTCAAATTGCTTGTGTCACCTTTTCCTTTACTAGTTAGGTAAAATAGGCTTAAATCAACTATCAGTGTATGGTGGGTATGGGGAAAAATACTGTATTTCCAACGTCCCTAGAGATTCCCAAGGATTTGAAAGAAGACTTGCCTACACATTTTTCCCAAGTGCCTCAATCTCTACACTTATACATTTGTTTCTCTCTCTCCCTCCAGGATTTTTTTCCTCTTGTACCTATAGTCTGTTTCCTATTTAATGCCACTCTCCAGAAGTTACTTTTTCTTTATTGTGTCATTTTCTGTAAGCCATTTGCTTTCAAGGACCATGGACTCAAGGCTGTGTATATGCCAGACTTCAGTGAACATTGAGAGCAGTCAAAGAATTTCACAGAAGTTTGGCAAAGCAACAATCTAATGCTAAATATTTAAGAATGTGTTCTTAAAAGTACCTCAAACATTTCTGTCTCCAAAAGATTCTCCCTGATCATCACTTTAATTCAAGTCACAATTTCCCACCACTACCACTACCTGATGTTGTTCAGTTGCTCAGTTGTGTTCAACTCTTTGCGACCCTGTGGACTGCAGCATGCCAGGCTTCTCCGTCCTTCACCATGTCCTGAAGTTTGCTCAGTCATGTCCCTTGAGTCAGTCATGCCATACAACCATCTCGTCCTCTGTCATTCCCTTTTCCTTCTGCCTTCAATCTAACCCAGCATCATGCTACTAATAATCAACATATATGGAGCCATAGACTAGTAGCGATAACAATACAATAAAAAACAATTATTGACATTCTATTTGGATCATTAATATCCACATCATACTAGTGATATAAGTGCTTGGATATCTCCGTTTTGAAGAGAGGACAGTTCCAGTTCCAGTTCCAGTTCCAGTTCAGTCCCTCAGTCGTGTCCGACTCTTTGCGACCCCATGAATCGCAGCATGCCAGGCCTCCCTGCCCATCACTATCTCCCAGAGTTCACTCACATTCACCTCCATCGAGTCCATGATGTCATCCAGCCATCTCATCCTGGGTCGTCCACTTCTCTTCCTGCCCCCAATCCCTCCCAGCATCAGAGGCTTTTCCAATGAATCAACTCGTCCCATGAGGTGGCCAAAGTACTGGAGCTTCAGCTTTAGCACCATTCCTTCCAAAGAAATCCCAGGGTTGATCTCCTTCAGAATGGACTGGTTGGATCTCCTTGCAGTCCAAGGGACTCTCAAGAGTCTTCTCCAACACCACAGTTCAAAAGCATCAATACTTCGGCACTCAGCCTTCTTCACAGTCCAACTCTCACATCCACACGTGACCACAGGAAAAAAAAAAATAGCCTTGACTAGATGGACTTTAGTCGGCAAAGTAATGTCTCTGTTTTTGAATATGCTATCAAGGTTGGGCATAACTTTTCTTCCAAGGGGTAAGTATCTTTTAATTTCATGGCTGCAGTCACCATCTGCAGTGATTTTGGAGCCCCAAAAACTAAAGTCAGCCACTGTTTCCACTGTTTCCCCATCTATTTCCCATGAAGTGATGGGACCGGATGCCATGATCTTTGTTTTCTGAATGTTGAGCTTTAAGCCAACTTTTTCACTCTCCTCTTTCACTTTCATCAAGAGGCTTATTAGCTCTTCTTCACTTTCTGGCATAAAGGTGGGTGGTGTCATCTGCACATCTGAGGTTATTGATATTTCTCCCGGAAATCTTGATTCCAGCTTGTGTTTCTTCCAGTCCAGCGTTTCTCATGATGTAGTCTGCATAGAAGTTAAATAAGCAGGGTGACAATGTACAGCCTTGACATACTCCTTTTCCTATTTGGAACCAGTCTGTTGTTCCATGTCCAGTTCTAACTGTTGCTTCCTGACCTGCATACAAATTTCTTAAGAGGCAGGTTAGGTGGTCTGGTATTCCCATCTCTCTCAGAATTTTCCACAGTTTATTGTGATCCACACAGTCAAAGGCTTTGGCATAGTCAATAAAGCAGAAATAGATGTTTTTTCTGGAACTTTCTTGCTTTTTCCATGATCCAGCATATGTTGGCAATTTGATTCTGGTTCCTCTGCCTTTTCTAAAACCAGCTTGAACATCAGGACATTCACAGTTCACGTATTGTTGAAGCCTGGCCTGGGGAATTTTGAGCATTACTTTACTAGCATGTGAGATGAGTGCAATTGTGCGGTAGTTGGAGCATTCTTTGGCATTGCCTTTGTTTGGGATTGGAATGAAAACTGTCCTTTTCCAGTCCTGTGGCCACTGCTGAGTTTTCCAAATTAGCTGGCATATTGAGTGCAGCACTTTCACAGCATCATCTTGATGCTGTGGATTTGAAACAGCTCAACTGGAATTCTGTCACCTCCACTAGCTTTGTGTGTAGTGATGCTTTCTAAGGCCCACTTGACTTCACATTCCAGATGTCTGGCTCTAGATTAGTGATCACATCATCATGATTATCTGGGTCGTGAGGATTTTTTGGTACAGTTCTTCCATGTATTCTTGCCACCTCTTCTTAATATCTTCTGCTTCTGTTAGGTCCATACCATTTCTGTCCTTTATCGAGCCCATCTTTGTATGAAATGTTCCACAAAGAAGTACAAAGAGATGACTTTTTCCAAAATCTCATTACAAGGGACCACAAAATCTCATTACAATGAGTGGAAATTAGAAAGCAAATTTCAGATCATGCTATTGTATTGACCACACTGCACAGTTATACCATGTTTCTGGGCAGGGCTTACTCAAGAGTATATGTTGCTGCTGCTGCTAAATCACTTCAGTCATGTCCGACTCTGTGAGACCCCATAGACATCAGCCCACCAGGTCCCCCCATCCCTGGGATTCTCTGGTCAGGAACACTGGAGTGGGTTGCCATTTCCTTCTCCAATGCATGAAAGTGAAACGTGAAAGTGGAGTCGCTCAGTTGTGTCCAACTCTTTGTGACCCCATGGACTGCAGCCTACCAGGCTCCTCCATCCATGGGAGTTTCCAGGCAAGAGTACTGGAGTGGGTTGCCATATGGCTGTAAGCAAATATCTTTGGTGTATGTACATATAAGCAATTAGATATTTTTAATGTGTTAAAAATGCATGGGGGTTTCCTAGGATGTGCTAGTTGTAAAGAACCTGCCTGCCAATGCAGGAGATATAAGAAATGTAGGTTTAATTCCTGGGTTGGGAAGATCCCCTGAAAGAGGACATGGCAACTCACTCCAGTATTCTTGCCTTCAGCATCTCATAGATAGAGGAGCCTAGTGGGCTACAGTCGACAAGGTCACAAAGAGTCAGACACAGCTGAAGTGACTTAGCATAGCATGATACAAAAATGCATGGACCCATGCAGGATAGAGTGATTGATTAATGAGGATTTAAAATAATGAATAGGAAGATTCTTTGTATCGTGCTAAACTATCTTTTCCTATTCAGGCCCAGGGACCTTCTATTCTTTTTTTTTTTTTTTTTTTTTTTTAACTATCAAATGTGGCATTTTTTGCTAATTCTATTACTCCCATCATTTGAAAAAGGTAGCTATATCACCATTACACATAATGACAGGAATTTTCTCAGGTTGTCTGAATTGAAACAACGTGAACATTTTTGGCTTTTTGGTGCCTTAAAACTACTTAATGCTGTGTCACGCACTGTGCCACAATGGATACTGACTTCAAATGACTCCCTCAAATGTTGTGATGTGCCTCATTCATAATGACCACAAATGCAGTCTTATTCAGAGCATGCAGGAAAATTTGAATGATAAATAGTCTTCTGGTGATGTTGAATTTACCATTGGGAGTACACAGTGTAAATGGACAAGCTATTCTCTTGGACAAATTAGACAATAGCAGCATTTGTAAACTATAACCTCTTTTGACGTGGACATATGCTACTTTTCTGCAAATCATGGAGGAAAGGGATGAAGACTAGATGAGGGGACTAGAACACTAGAAAAATAGTCCCATTTATCCAAGCAATGCCCATTCCTTATCTAGCTCAGCATGTGACATACCTGGAAAAGCATGACACCATATTAATCAGAGGCAATGTAGGGATTGGGGACAGTAGGAGAAGGGGACGACAGAGGATGAGATGGCTGGATGGCATCATCGACTCAATGGACATGAGTTTGAGTGAACTCCTGGAGTTGGTGATGGACAGGGAGGCCTAGAGTGCTGTGATTCATGGGGTCGCAAAGAGTCGGACACGACTAAGCAACTGAACTGAACTGAACTGAACTAAACATAGATGACATTGTTTGGAAGAGCTTGTTGATGTTTCAGAGTGACAAGAACTGCCTGACAGGGGTCAGAGAGCCTGTGGTGGGAATGACTGAATGGTCCTCAGTGACAGTGTTGGGTGAGCTTAGGCTAAAGGGTGTCTGCTGCTTCTTCAGCCACCCTTGAGTGTCCTGTGTGTGTGTCACTTAGTCATGTTCAACTCTTTTCAATCCCATGGAATGTAGCCCGCCAGGCTACTCTGTCCATGGAATTCTCCAGGCAGGAATACTGGAGTGAGTTGCCACTTCCATCTCAGAGGATCTTCCTGACCCAGGGGTTAAACCCAGGTCTCCTGCATTGCAGGCAGAATCTTTGCCATCTGAGCTATAGGAAAGTTCCATGGGTTCTCTAGTCGAAGGCAGCATTTCAGTTGGAATGAGTAAAAACAATTTCAGCATTTCAGTTTTTATGAATGAGTAAAACCGGTCACCTAAACTTACACATGCAATGCAAGCCCCAGGGTCAGTGGTGAATAACCAGTAACCCAGAGCCTTACATTCTCTCCATTAGTGACAGTCACACAAAACCAGCAACATCCTGCATCAAGGAAGAGACACTGAGGTTAGGAAACAAAGCTCCCAATAAAGTTCCCTAAGGAGACTTAAGACTATTTTTCATAGCCTCAGACTTTCACTATCATCTGATATATGATTGTTAAAAACAAAGAAGATAACTAATAAAGAAAAATCCAACCTGAAAAAATAATGCCTCAAAATTATATTGAACATATTCCATCATAAAAATGTGTTAAAATCATTGCCTAATTACAATAATAAATAGTTAAATTGATAACAGTTGAGTAAGAAATAAATGAATGAATACAGGCGCCAGGATTCAAAACAGTTTTCTAACTTCTACTCCAAATCTATTTGAAGAAATCCATGTTGCACACATCAGTAATTCTTCTAATGCTCATTGACAAAGAACAATATATAATTTAGTCTTTCTACTAATTCTAATGGACCCTGTCTTCCCTCAACTGTTTACCACATTCCCCATATTTCAGTTATACAGTAAACAATTATTCTATGCTATGTCAATATATTTGCTATTTTTATTTACCACAATAAAATGTCACTTCTTTCTTCAGATGTAAATTTGCCATTAATGAATGCTTTTGTCCTTACATCTACCATCATTGTACTCCGTTGTGGGTGAAGTAGGGCTTCCCAGGTGGCTCTAGTAGATTCTTTAACAGTAGCAGGAGATGTAAGAGACACAGATTTGATCCCCGGATGGGGAAGATCCCCTGGAGGAGGGCATGGCAATCCACTCCAGTGTTCTTGCCTGGAAAAATCCCATAATCAGAGGAGCCTGGTGGGCTACAGTCCATAGGGTGGTGCAGAGTGGGACATGACTGAAGAAACTTAGCAGGTAGAACATGGGTGGGGTAATGGAGGAGGAAACTACGATCTCTGAGGCTGTTTTTGATGTTAACAAAGATAAACACTTGGTGAATATCAGGGTTTTATTTTTTACTGTTCCACTTAAGAGTTACTTCTACTGGCAATGAGACAATGTCTTGAATTCTATTTAAACAGAATACAGGTCTTCTAAATTCATATCATTTTTTTAAGATAGTGTATAGCTGTTGATATTAGATAAATTTTCTGCTCAAAACAAGATTTGTTTCTTTTTTTTTATCAATCATTTCCCCCCTAAATATTGAGTTCAATGGCCAAAAGAGAAAATACTTCAAGAAGATCCCGCTCATTAATAAATAAGAGTCATCTTCAATAAATAAAGTATATCATCTACTGAAATAATATTAAAATGTCTAAAGGATTTTGGGAGAAATTATGTCTTAATCATCGTTTAGCTAAGACACTATCTTGACACCTGATAAGCACATAATGAGCTCTGGATCATGGCTGATGAATGACCAGGTTTGCCTGGAAAATCCCATGGACGGAGGAGCCTGGTAGGCTGCAGAGCATGGGGTCACTAGGAGTTGGACATGACTGAGGGACTTCACTTTCACTTTCATGCATAGGAGAAGGAAATGGCAACCCACTCCAGTATTCTTGCCTAGAGAATCCCAGGGATGGAGGAGCCTGATGGGTTGCCATCTATGGGGTCACACAGAGTCGGACACGACTGAAGCAACTTAGCAGCAGCAGCATGTCTTCTTTTAGCTAATACACTATCTTGGCACATGGTAAGCACATAATGAGCAATGGATCATGGCTGCTGAATGACCAGGTAAACAAAAGGTTCATATGGCTTCTGTAATACTTTGCATTTTTTGTTTTAAATATAACTTTTCTTGGCAAAAAATAAAATCCTTGTAATTATATGTTTTCCTTTTTTTCTCTTCTTTTTTCTCTTCCTCTTTATTTTTTCTCCTTTCTCCCTCCCTCCCTTCCTTCCTTTTTTTCTCTCTTTCTTTTATTAAAGCTTTTGTGCTGATTTCCTTTAAGCCCATATATCATTACGGAAAGTTGAGAAGAAAATAACATTAGTGTGTTTAATTGAGGAAAACTAGGAGTTGATTTCTATAATCTATAAACCTGAAGCTGTGTAAAAAATTGAGGTTTTTTTCTAATATTTTGGAAACTCTAAAATATAAATTTTAGGTATGTATGTGTGAGTGCTCTGTTGTTCAGTTGTGTCCAACTATTTGCAGCCCCATGGACTGTAGCTTGCCAGGTTCCTCTGTCCAAGGCTCCTCCAGGCAAGAATACTGGAGTGGGTTACCATTCTCTACTCCAGGGGATCTTCCCAACCCAAGCATCAAACCAACCTCTCTTGTGTTGCCTACCTCAAGCCAAATCGCATAGAGAAGGAGCACTAGAACTGCAGATACATTTCAAAAGGCATATTGTTCTGCTTACAGTAAGCATATTCAGTAGTTCTCATGCTTATCATTTTATGAAAATTAAAATAACTTCCTAACTCAATACAATGTAGGTATGTTGCAGACACTTTTAGTAATCTTCTCAGCAAAAAGTTTTTCATCATACTATTCTTTGATTTAGACAATAGCAAGTCTCAGGCCCAGGAGTGGTAGATGTCCCCATTCTCTTTGCCAGTGTTTGGGCATGCCATGGCATTTTATTAGAATATGTTATATTTAACTTATATGCAGAGTACATCATGAGAAACACTGGGCTGGAAGAAGCACAATCTGGAATCAAGATTGCTGGGAGAAATATCAATAACTTCAGATATGCAGATGACACCACCTTTATGGCAGAAAGTGAAGAGGAATTAAAAAGCCTATTGATGAAAGTAAAAGAGGAGAGTGAAAAAATTGGCTTAAAGCTTAACATTCAGAAAACAAAGATCATGGCATCTGGTCCCATCGCTTCATGGGAAATAGACAGGGAAACAGTGGCAACAGTGTCAGACTTTATTTTTGGGGGCTCCAAAATCACTGCAGATGGTGATTGCAGCCATGAATTTAAAAGACGCTTACTCCTCAGAAAGAAAGTTATGACCAATCTAGATAGCATATTGAAAAGCCGAGATATCACTCTGCCAACAAAGGTCCATCTAGTCAAGGCTATGGTTTTTCCTGTGGTCATGTATGGATGTGAGATTTGGACTGTGAAGAAAGCCGAGCACCGAAGAATTGATGTTTTTGAACTGTGGTGTTGGAGAAGACTCATGAGAGTCCCTTAGACTGCAAGGAGATCCAACCAGTCCATCCTAAAGGAGGTCAGTCCTGGGTGTTCATTGGAAGGACTGATGCTGAAGCTGAAACTCCAATACTTTGGCCACCTCATGCGAAGAGTTGACTCATTGAAAAGACCCTGATGCTGTGAGGGACTGAGGGCAGGAGGAGAAGGGGACGACCGAGGATGAGATAATTGTATGGCATTACCGACTTGATGGTTGTGAGTTTGAGTGAACTCTGGGAGTTGGTGATAGACAGGGAGGCCTGGCGTGCTGTGATTCATGGGGTTGCAAAGAGTCAGACACGACTGAGTGACTGAACTGAACTGAACCTGCGGGTGTGCAGCCCTCCTGTATCCATGAGGTATTCCAGAACTACACGAGGAATAACAGAGCAGAAAGAGTAAATGGACTCAGGTGTTTAACGATATCACTGTTTAGTAAATTGACTAATAAAAAACCACCCTTTCCTGGACTATACTATTTACTCGGAACAATAAATCGTATTATCTAGTTTTTTTTTTTAATTTTTTTATAATTTATATCTACAACTATCTTCATTGATGAAAAGCATATCTAGTAAGAAAACTGATTATTCCTATTGCTGAATGGAATATGAATGGTTTACTAATAACTGATGGGTGAGTCCAATTATGCAGTAAAACAGACTGATTTCAGACTGATTTATCATCTATACATTCATATAAAATCCATTAAACATGTATTATGTGTTACACATTATTTGAAATACCGTAAATCACAAAGGGTTATGAAGAAAATGATCTTCACCCAAAAGCATGATTATGTGAGGTTGTAAAATTATACTGTGTTTGAACTATGGGTAAACTTGCAAAGAACTTGTACATTTATTCTCTGCAAATGAATTCTTTGCAAGCTTTGTCTACATCCAGTTATTTGATGGAGTTGAATATTCAGTCAATTTATTTTTCAGATAGCATCTTGTTTCCTCACCTGTAGCTTGGGAAATCTACAAGCATTTTTTGAAGAATAACAAAGAATGAACATTCTGAAGTGAAAAATCTATCAAAGTCTATTCTGAAGGATATATATTTAAGGAAAAATAAGAGAAACCAGATTGAATCCACTCAGTTATCCAGGAATATACCAATTGTCTATAGAATTTAATACTGGAGATATTATTACTTATGACTCCAGAGATCTGGGTTAGTTTTGAAATAGCTGTGTAGTTTTTATTGAATAATCACTTCTCTAGGTAGTCTTAATTTTACTCAAATCGAATCAGAGAATTAGAGTCATAATAAGTGATCTGGTCCCTTGGAAATCTGTCTTTCATTGAGGAAAGTTATAAAAAGAGATAATTGGAAATCGCTAGGGTATTTTGAGGACATGTGCCTCTACATCATAAGAAACTTCTTAGAGGCATTTCACCCAGATATTAGTACCAGGAAAGCAAACAAGCAAGCAAATAAACAAATTTGACTCACCCTAGACAAATGGTTTCTTTTTAGCTTGAAGAATTAAGAATCTTAATATCAAACATATGTACTCTTTCGATTTGACCACCAGGAACTTAATGAGATAAATCTGAAACCTCTGTCTCCTTAGCTTGCCCCCACCACCCTGTCAGCTTTATTAAGATATAATTGACATATACCATTGCGTAAGCCATAAAGCTGATGATCTGATACACTTACATATTGCAAAATGTTTACCAGAATAAAGTAGTTAATTAACAGTTCCTTCACTGCACATAATTATCATTTCTGTGTTGTTGTTACAGTGAAACATTAAAGGTCTACTGTCATAGCAATATTTAAGTACAGAACACAGTATTATTAATTATAGTCATCATGCTACAGCTTATTCACCTAAAAGTTTGCATTATTTTAATAGTGAGATAATGGTTTTATTTTGAAGATAATTTTTCTTATAAATATTCACCATCTTCCACCTTTAAGTGTTCATAGTGCCTTCTAAAGATATTTTTATTACTTATTTAGACAATTTTTAAAGAAATATTGATGATGAAGTTTATGGTAATAACTCAATAAAATTAAAGAAATAAAAAATTTATCACCCTTTCTTTATAGTCTTTCCCAGGCTTCAATAATGTATGTACAGTTAGGAACCTTATTTTCTATCCAATAAAATATTTTTTTCAAATTTACATAAAAATTTAAACATCACCTAAATAAGATATAGGCTATTAGAAATTTCTTGAACCATTGTTCAACATTTAAAGAGTCTAGTGCAAAGTTATACAGCTTATCAGGATCTCAATAAACATCTAAGAAAAACCAATGAAAGTAGAAGATTTGAACTGTAGCCATAGAGCAGATCTGGCTTAAAGTTTTGTTTGACCCACATCAGTGTGACAAACCAGTTTTGTAATTAACTGCGCATATGTCTGTTTGTGTCTGTGTGACATTTCACTGCAAAAACATGCAAATTTCAGGCTTCTAAAAATCAAAACAAGAAAAAAAAAAAAGAAAAACTGGGAGTTCTGACAAAACTAGGTTTGCATTCCTATATGTCAATAATCACTCTGAGCTCAGTGAAAAACTACACTCTTTAATCTGGTGTTTAGGTCGGTTTGTCACAGTCCCCACCACTCTTAATAGATTATCATTGGTTAAAAGAGTCTGTGATTGGCTCCACATAGAGACACTGGAATAGGAAAAAAAAAAAAAAAAAGACATATTATCTCCTCTGTGCTGTAGGTACTTTCTATATCACTTGCAGGAGCCCTTCCATTCCTTAGGGAGCCTCCCATCCACGCATCTGCCTTAAGTTGTTAATAGACTTACCCTTGAATTTACATGTTCAGACCCCAAACACAATTTTTTTCTGGTCTTGGCACAGCTAACATGGTTAGCAATGAGTAACATTCATTTGTCTCAAGCAGGATTTATGAAGATATTCTTGTCTATTTGAATATAGCCATTTTTACATCATATGATTAAACTTACTACACACAACAGGCAAAATAAGAAAGACATCCATATAGTTTAATAAATGTTTGCATTCTTTGACCATCATCTCCCTGTTTCCTCCACCTCTCAGCCCTGGCAACCCTCATTTTAACTTCCTTTTGATCATTGTCAGTTAAGTACTCCTGGCTTTATGTTACCCCTGACATTCATTATCTTCCTTTACACCTCAGCTTCTTCATTTGTATATTCTAAAATCATGAACTGTTTCTATTTTTGCTAGTATTTGTGAGTTGAGAGCAGATAAATGTCTGAATTTTCTCAACTATAAGCCAAGAAAACATGCATAGATGAGCTGTGTAGCATCTTTGAATTGTTAATGTTGCATTTATCTGTTTCTTTCTTCATTTAATTTGATGTTAATAAGTGGTGACATTAATTATTGATATTGATATTTCAAAGGAAGTTACTTTAATCTCTAGTCTTAAAACAATGGCATAAGTCAAAGAAAATCATTTGAAATAAAAAGATTAGCTGTTCTAATCCAAACTTGTCATTAATAAAGTTAATTAAGAAAATATCTAGTTAAAAAATCTATAAGCATATATTGTATTAGCATTAGCTTTACTTTCTTGTCTCTAAAACTAATGGCTATTGCATCCCAGTATATTTATTTTTCTAAGTATAGTGATATTTTATAAAAGGTAATAATTACAACTTGTCATCATCTGATATTTCTAATGGCACACTTTTAAAGAATTATTTAGGCATGGGCAATTTCATTTCCTTAATCATGTTCATCTATCAGTGAGGCATGCAATACTATGTATCTCCTACTGTTTTAAAGGAGAATATTGTTTTTAAATGTGTTCCACATGGATAAAATGTAATATCATTTTGCGACTAAAATACAGACAAATAAAACTAGATTCTGGAAATTGTCCAATACAAAATTAAACTGCAGAAATCTATCTGGAGATTTTCTTCCACATCTTTATTCCTCTTCACTGTCCCTTGGAACCCATTTCAAATATGGATATCAGGTTCCATAAAATAGGGAAATGCATTGGTCCAAATGTGTAAAGTAACATTTAAGTTGAAAAATTCAAATAGCATATTTCAAATCTCTTTTGACTTTTAGTGAGAGGACTAAGAATGGGAATTAGAAAGAACTGGTATTTTATGTAACACAAATCCTATTGCTTTTGAATGAACTTTTTTCCCCATAGACCAAAACCAGAGTGGGTGATTAGTTTAGGTTCGTGGAAATTGGAACATCTGGCACAACATTCCTCTTACCCAGCTATTCCCCCTTGTCTGTGGCTGAAACGCTTAGGTAAACTTTGGCATGAGAGTCTATCATTTGATGTACCCTCTCTTTCCTTCCTTATTTGCCAATTAGTCTGTCATCTCAATTTCCACTTAATCCTCATGAAAATAACATTTTGCCATGTGCTCAGTCACGGTCATGCCCAACTCTTTGCGACCCCATGGACTGCAGCCCACCAGTCTCCTCTGTCCATAGAATTTTCCAGGCAAAAATACTATAGTGGATTGTCATTTCCTTCTCAAGGGGATCTTCCTGACCCAGGGACTGAACCAGCAACTCCTGCATTGCAGGTGGATTCTCTACTCACTGAGCCATCAGGAAAGCCCCAACACTTTGTAACTTGTAGAACATTTTTATAGACTCCCCATAGGGTCTTCAGTTTGAAGTATTTGAAGATTTTAATGATTCTGATTTAAAATATTTTTGTGTAATTTTAAAAAAGTTTCTTAACACCCGTATTATGGTTATCTTGATTTTTGCTTAATACTAATACTGTCACTTAATAGAAATGACTCAAATGTACTTTAATCTCTCTTTTAAATTATATCCTGAATCATGACAATATCATTCAGAGTTTGTGGGGTAGTTGACCCCTTTAGTAAGGCAGTGGGTTTGAAATGCATGTTTAGACCAAAAAAAAAAAAAGGAGAGAGAGAGATTTCAAAGCAATATTCTGCAATTAAAAAAAATAAAAGGCTCTATGATAAACTAAAATAGAAAATAATACTAAAAAAGAATGTAAATGTATATATAACTGAGTCAATATGTTGTATAACATGAATAAGCAACACTGTAAGTCCAGCTTCTCAGATCACCCAGTGGTAAAGAATCTGCCTGCCAGTGCAGGAGATACAAGATATATGGGTTCAATCCCTTGGTCAGGAAGATCCCCTGGAGAAGGAAATGGCAGCCCACTCCAGTGTTCTTACCTGGAGAATCCCATGGACAGAGGTGCCTGGTGGGCTACAGCCCATGGGATCACAGAGTCATAAATGACTGAGTGAGCACACAGCACACAAATCAAGTATACATCAATACAAAATAAACACATAAAATAATTTCAAACTCCTAAAGAATCAGTCTGAAGGAAAATGAATTTCAACGCGGATTGAAGCCTATGCCAATCAGGTGGGCTAAGTGATGTTTGTTCTTCATTAAAGGATTACATGACATGACCAAAATAATGCCTTTGCCTTCTAGTGAGGATTAAGAGGAGAGAAAAAAAAAAGAAGAAGAAGAAGGAAACAGGGGGAAGATAAATGACCAAAATTTCTGTTTCTCCTTCCACATCCTGGTCTGCTGTTAATAAGCTGAGCTGAGGATGAAGGCATGGGGACTGTGACTCTATGGCACAACTATGTACACGGATGTGATAACTGTTCACTGCAGTCCTGCAGGCAGGCATAGCTTCAGGCATAGACCTAGGTGCAGGGTGCTGCAGACTGTCAGGACTTCATCAGTTCAGTTCAGCCACTCAATGGTGTCCGACTCTGCGACCCCATGAATTGCAGCACGCCAGTACTCCCTGTCCGTCACCAACTCCCAGAGTTCACTCAGACTCATGTCCATTGAGTCAGTGATGCCATCCAGCTATCTCATCCTCTGTCATCCCCTTCTCCTCCTGCCCCCAATCCCTCCCGGCATCAGAGGCTTTTCCAATGAGTCAACTCTTCCCATGAGGTGGCCAAAGTACTGGAGTTTCAGCTTTAGCATCATTCCTTCCAAAGAACACCCAGGGCTGATCTCCTTTAGAATGGACTGGTTGGATCTCCTTCCTTGCAGTCCAAGGGACTCTCAAGAGTCTTCTCCAACACCACAGTTCAAAAGCATCAATTCTTTGGCGCTCAGCTTTCTTCACAGTCCAACACTCACATTCATACATGACCACTTGAAAAACCATAGCCTTGATTAGATGGACCTTAGTTGGCAAAGTAATGTCTCTGCTTTTGAATATGCTATCTAGGTTGGGCATAAATTTTCTTCCAAGGAGTAAGTGGGCAGGGACAAAGACATAAGTTCTGCAGCACCCCTGCCTGTTTTCACAGGAGAAAAGTTTATTGGAACAGACACATCTGTCATGTTACCTATTGTCTATGTCTGTTTTTGAGCTTCAGTGGCTGAGCTGAGTTTGTTGCAACAGAAATCAAACACTTACAAGGCTAAAATATTTACTCTTTTTCCCTTTAAGAAAATGTTTGCCAACCCCAGGTCTAGAGTTTCAACAGGGCACAGATGAGGCCTAATATATGGGTCCTAAGCAAGCATTTGGAGAACAGTGTATGTTACAACAGCCTCCAAGGAATACAAACTGGAGGAGCCATGTCCATGGGACCTCCATTGTCTCAGAAACAGGAATATGAAACAGGCTCCTACTGGCTTCCTAGGGCCAATTATTCACAGCTCTTCCTATACATTAGTAATTCAAGAGGCAGTCATTGGAGTGTTTACACAGTGGAAATTGGCAAGTGCCACCAATCAGAGCAGGAACATGTGCATTCATTCATTCATTTAAATTCCAAGTAGCTTATTTTAAAAAATTTACCAGTATAGCACTGCTCAAAATATTGAAGAGTCAGAATTCACTGCCAGTATTTTGAGATTATATAGGGTCTCACATCTACCCCAAAATCCATCTTAGAGCTGTGCTGAAAGGAATGAACAAATATTCAAGTGGCTAATTGTTTTTATGCTTATAATAAGAATTATCTATGGTTTTAACTATTAAACTGGCCTAGTTTTAAAAGCAGATTAGCTTAAAATCTCCTGACTAATTTGATTATTCATTCACTTACTCATTCATTCATTTATGCATTCCTATATTTGTGTATCGGAGAAGGCAATGGAAACCCACTCCATTACTCTTGCCTAGAAAATCCCATGGGTGGAGGAGCCCTGTAGACTGCAGTCCATAGAGTCGCTAGGAGTCAGACACAACTGAGCAACTTCCCTTTCACTTTTTAATTTCATGCATTGCAGAAGGAAATGGCAACCCATTCCAGTGTTCTTGCCTGGAGAATCCCAGGGACGGGGCAGCCTGGTTGGCTGCCCTCTATGGGGTCACACAGAGTTGGACACGACTGAAGTGACATAGCAGCAACAGCAGCATATTTGTGTATTTCTGTTACCTGGTAGGTCAGCTCCTTAGCAAAATGAAATGAGTTAACAAATTTGTTTCTATAGTGTAGTTTTTAGTGTAAGAAAATTTCCAAATATACACGTGTATATATGCATATATATATTAAATGGAAATATTATATATAGGTAGATTTTGTATCATTTTAAATGCCATGAATGTTTCTCATAAGACTAAATACTCTTGAAAACATTAAAAAAAAAAAAAACAAGCAAATACTCTTGAAAACATTAAAAAAAAAACAAGCCCATAAATTGTCTTTCACTTTCTCTTTTTACATTAGTAAATATTATTTTTCTTTGATATTTTAAATTTTCACACAGGAAAAAAAAATAGGGGTCTTCATCACCATCTAGATACTGAGAGGCTGTCTTCTAAACTATAGTTCTCAGTAAGGTGTCAGTAAAGTCTCAGAACATGACTTGCATCTTTTAGGCTGTTTGCATGTATACCATCAATTTACACGTTTCTTTCATCTTTAATTCCATATTGCTGGAAAAAGCTTAACCGCGTTTTCTTGCTAATTTTTCTTAGCTGCAAGTATTACAGGTGATTTCATACTTGAGGTAACGAAAAGATAACTCTTTTCCATACAGTCAGAGCGTGACAGTGATTCAGAAGTTACACTATACCCTTAACACTACCAGTTTCAAGTCATCAGCATGAAAATCCTTGATAACGTTGAAAGATGTTGTTAGGAATCAATTGATCAATGTGCCTCCCTCCTTATTAGATGCTCTATCCTGTCTGACTCTTTATGACACCATGGACTGTAGCCCACCAGGTTTCTCTGTCCAAGGGATTATCAAGGCAAGAATACTGGAATAGGTTGCCATTTCTTGCTCCTGGGGATATTTCCCAACCAGGGTTTGAATTTGGGTCTTCTGCATTGCAGGCAGAAGAGTTTTGAAATACTATTTCACTTCAGTTCCTTTGCATTGCTGATTGATTTTTTAAAATCCATGTTTATTTTTCCTGTCTGAAGTATTTTATGTAATGATACTAACTCTTCAAGGCTATCTTCCTGTTTTACCTCGAAGGATACTCATATCTCCCCTTCCCACTTTTTTGTCCTAAATTCATTAAAAGCATTGCTCTGTCATAGATTCACGTGCAGGTGCTCTGGTGCCGGGGTCCAGCCCCAGTGGATCCAGGGTGATTCGAAGGTAGGGCGACAGAGTTGGCATCGTTGGAAATAACTTATTTAATTACAGATACAGAGGGATTAGAAGATTAGCAGAGAAAAAGAGGCTGAATAACTTGGTTCACATGGGATACTGATCACCACCTACGTAGGCCGTAGGCGTCTTCCCCGTTCTCCTGAAGGAGAGGAGGCACTGAGGCCCCCCCGGACTGATCTTAGAAATCCAGGCAAAATTAATAGGCTTGGTGGGTACCCATGCATTAGATGGGAATTCAGCCAGAAAAACGGGAGCAAGAAAGAAGTGACATGGGGGAACCAGTCTTTCCGGAAACTGATCCGATTTCTTTATTTTTGGGTTTGCTTATATACCTTTTGTTACATATAGGGATGAATACAGAGTCATGCGGGGGTCAGCAGTCCTGACCTTTATCAAAATCAGGTGCTTCACATAAATGTATAAAAAAGGTCTTAGGAATATTACATCATCTTCTGGCCATGATTGAGACCTGCTGACATTTTATGATCCTTTCTTTCTGATAACCAAAAACTTATTTCTTCCAAGGGTGTTTTTTCTTAAACCAGGCACCACCCTCCAGGTAAAGTTACATTCCTATAGGGTGAGGGTGTAGTGAGTTACAATCAAGAAAGGAATTTATTTAACCCACGTTTAACATGATTAATCTTAAAGGTTAATACTTATTTCTCCTATATGCTTAAAGGTTAATACTTATTTCTCCTATGTGTTATATTCATTATAAGGGCAGGGAATATGGAGATTTAGCAGCAAACATCAGCCCAACAAATGAAAACCCTTCACCAATGTTCCCCTTAAGATCTATTTAGTCTTAAGATAGTGATAAAGTTACATTTTTACCTAGCAAGGACACAGTGACTTGTAACAAAGTACAGTGATTTATAACAAAAGAGAAAATTCATTAACTCAAAAAGTCTAGTATTGCTAACCTTAAAAACTACTATATTTCCTTTTCTATATTCCAAATACATTGGTTAATATATTCCCAGGTGCCTAAGGATATGGAGGCCTGGCGGCAATCATTGACTCAACAAGAAGAAAAAGCCCTATGCTAATTAAGACTTTCAAAATACTCCAAAACTCTCTGTGCTGTTTATGGTTGAGAGGTAGTAAACAATCATGTGCATAGTGGCAGGAGTATGGATAATCCTGTCACACAAGCTAGTCTGTCAGCAGAGAGGTTTGACCTGAGACATCCTTGTCCCACCCAGGGGAGGGAATTAGCAGCAATTATTGACACAACAAATGAAAAACCCTTCACCAATATAATTCCTAACCAACCCACTATACTAATAAATTCTAACTCCCCAAAAGAATTTGCCTTTAGTAAGTCTAAAACATCTCGTGCCTCTCAGATTGGGAGGCTGTAAACAATCACATGTGGCCGGACGAACCTATACAGGTGGGCTAGATAACCTTCAGAGGAGTCCGTAAGCTGAAACACTCTTGTCACGCCCAAGAATTTTTATTGCCTTGGAGCTGCACGTTTACTCCTTCTCCGAGAGAAGTGGTTATGGGGGAGAGCCCCCCGTAAAGTCAGAGGTGTAAGTGAGAGCATAAAACAGACTCTGGTTTTGGGGTTAGATGCTCGGGAACAATGGGTTTCCTGAGGCTTGATCACGCCTTTGCGTATGCCAAGCCTCCTTCCTCATGACCTTTGCCATGGGCGGAGTTCCTCACGCTGGCCCCTGGCACTCTGGTTGTTTGAATATCATGGGAAAAACTTGGCTTTGTAATGTGTGGCAGTTTGGAGGTCATTTTGGAAGTGGTGGTTCCTCACTGGTGGTCACACTCATCTGCTCTATTCTACTTGTTTCTATTGACTATTCCACAGGCGGCTGAGGATTTGCCATGCTAGATGTAGCACGTCTTCCCTCCAAATCCCCAGAAATTTGATGGGGCAGATGGGTGTCCGTGGGTTGCCAATACTTCAAGGTGTCTGGATTTTTAATTCAGAGGAAAATTTTCTTCCATGTTTTCAAGGACAGATGGAGCCACATATGCAAAACATGCCTCATTTCTAGGAGGCTGGCAATCTCACTGAACTTGGAATCACTTGGGCTGTCAACAGGTAGGTGTTCGGTGTGTAAACTTTGATTCACATCCTCTTCAGATTGCAACAGCAATTTAAAGGCAGGGGGTGGGGGTGCACTGGGGTGGGATGGGGTGGGATAGGGTGGGGGGGTGGAGCTCCTCCTTACAGTCAGCAATTCTTGCCCAGTTAATGCATATGAAGAATGGATGAACTTGAACTTCTCTAGCATCTCCAAGACCAGCTCCAAGACAAGAAGCAGCATTTCTTTTCAATGGGTTTTTAATCAGATCTCTGGCTTCTTGTGTGAGGTAAGAAGGCAAATTGAGTTTACACTGGAGGACATATCTTTTTCTTCTCCCAAGTTAAGGAGGTGCTCCAGTCAACATGTCCTATATTAATACTCCGCAACTCCACTAATCCTCGGCTCTACTATGGCCACTTCTCATCAATATTTCAGGGGTCACCTATACCGCTGTCTGTCTATACTACTAATGTGTCTGTGACTGTTCCACCATGAATACATTAACTGAACAGTTCAAATTCTTAGTTGCCATGACCTTGTGAATAAGTATTTCTCTGGCTTCAGGTGTCTGTAGATAGTCACTTTTTGATGTAAATGTCCAAAAGCCATGGGATTTCTGCCAGTAAAGCAGGTTGTGTGTTACATAAATATTTCCTTTTTTTTCTTTTTTTTCCCCCCCAAATTGTTTTCACCTATTACACTCTCACTAGAGTATATGAGAGTTCACTTTGTTCCATATCCATGCCCAACATGTTTTTGGAGAAGGAAAGGATGGAGATATAATTTATATACAGTAAAATTTACCTTCTATTAGTTTAATGAATACATATAGTCATATACTAACCACCATGAGAAGGCAATGGCTCCCCACTCTAGTACTCTTGCCTGGAAAATCCCACTGCATAAATAATTCTCCTCTGCTGAGATACTCAAGGATGAAGTAGAATTCTCCACCAGTCAAAAAAGCATAAATTAAATCCACAATGAAGGCATACTTTACTTTCTCCAGAATATTCCATCCTGATTTTTGTATGAGCTGTATCTTTAGCACCTTTTTTTGTTGTTGTTGTTACTCTCATTGTCTTCTTAAGCACCTTCATGGCAAATATTTTCTGGGTTTTTGTTTCTGTTACTTTTCATTTCTGAAAAACCTTTCATATGTCCCTATAACAAGTACTAATGTAACTCAAAACATCCCGGCTAGAATTGTTCTGGCCCTCTGCCCACAGTAGTTTCTGAGATTTCAAGTTTCTCACAACACTCCATGCCAAGGGCATATGGTCCAACCACCCCATAGTTCATGCTTTCATTTAACTGATCTCTCTCCTTTAGCTCATCCTCAGAGCCTATATCCTCTGGCTGGTCCAGGCAATTTCAGACACTCCTGACATGTTCCCAGTTTCCCTGTTTCAGAAGTCTGGTGCTGGGTAGAAGCCATCCTAGCTCCTTTATGACCTCAAGGGCTGAGCCCTCCACCTCTGTAGCCATTACGAGCTATATGGCGTATCTATCTATCTATCTATCTATCTATCTATCTATATTTATACCATCTATCCCTTCCCAAGAGAAGGTAAAGTTAACACAGAGACTAATGAACAGACTAGGCAGAAAACAGGCTCAGTCCATGATCCCTACTTGAAATGACTACATGACAACATACGTTCTGAATAGAAAAAAGCACAAACATAGCACTTTGCAAGGGAATGTTTTGGCTTTCAATGGGAAACAGGGTGGCTCAGATGGTAAAGAATCCAGCTGCAATGCAGGAGACCTGGGTTTGACCCCTGGGTTGGGAAGATCCCCTGGAGAAGGGAATGACAACCCACTCCAGTATTGTTGCCTGGAGAATTCCATGGACAGAGGAGCCTTGTGTGATTCAGTTCATGAGGTTGAGTTGGACACGACTGAGCAACCAACACTTTCACTTTCTTTATGGGAGATAGGAAGAAGGTGGAAAGTAAGACAGTCTGCAAGCAATCCTACACTCCATCCTACCTACGTCCTCTGTCCCAGAAATCCATGCTTCTCCAGATCCTGTTAAGAATTCACCAAACTGTTACTCAAATTAAAATAAAATAGCTACAGATGAGACATTTTCAGAACACGAATTTTGTCATTTACTTAAAAATCTCTAAAGTAAAGAATATGAGTGTATCTAATTGCCCACCAGAAGCAAAAAATCATCACTGCCAATTTTGAGAAATGCAAACATTTTTAGCAAAATTCGTGTTTGGATGCTTACTTCATCTGAAAGTTGTAACTACTTAAAAAGTATTTATGAAAATGTATTGACATACACCTTTATAATTCCTCTATTTCTTTATGCTCAGTTCAGTTCAGTCCCTCAGTTGTGTCTGATTCTTTGTGATCCCATGGATTGCAGCATTCCAGGCTTCTTTGTCCATCACCAACTCCCAGAGCTTACTCAAACTCTTGTCCATCGAGTCAGTGATACCATCCAATCATCTAATTCTGTCTTCCCCTTCTCCTCCTGCCTTCAACCTTTCCCAGAATCAGAATCTTTTCCACTGAGTCAGTTCTTCGCATCAGGTGGCCAAAGTATTGGAATTTTAGCTTTGGGATCAGTCCTGCAAATGAATATTCAAGACTGATCTCCTTTAGGATGGACTGGTTGAATCTCCTTGCAGTTCTAAGGAACTCTCAAGTGTCTTCTTCAACACCACAGTTTAGAAGCATCAATTCTTTGCCCCTCAGCTTTCTTTAAGCTCCAACTCTCACATACATATGTGAATACTGGAAAAATCATAGCTTTGACTAGATGGACCTTTGTTGGCAAAGTAATGTTTCTGCTTTTTAATATGCTGTCTGGTTTGGTCATAGCTTTTCTTCCAGGGAGCAAGCGTCTTTTGATGCTTGCAGTCATGGCTGCAGCCATCATTTGCAGTGATTTTGGAGCACCCCAAAATAAAGTCTCTTACTGCTTTTATTATTTCCCCATATATTTGCCATGAAGTGATGGGACCAGATGCCATGGCCTTTGTTTTCTGAATGTTGAGTTTCAAGCCAACTTTTTCACTCTCCTCTTTCACTTTCATCAAGAGGCTCTTTAGTTCCTCTTCTATGTTTCTTTACATAAGATTATTGAAAGGAGAGAAACAAGATATGTGATATTTATGTGTGTGACCTGTTGAGACAGACACCAGTTTTGAAATCTGCCCTGAAGCCTTATCAGCTGTATCCCTGAGCTTATTTGATCCCACAGGGCTGTAGTTTTCTCATCTGTAGAAAAGATTAATGATGATTCCTACTCCATAGGCTTATCCAAATGACACAGGTTACTATATATCATGTATACAAAACAGTACTTTCATAACAGGATTACTCAGTATCTATAAAAACAGATTTTTATATCTTGATATATATATATATATATTACCAAATCATCTTTTACAAATGAGACATGTTTTCATCACTTGCTTCATCCAATGAAATATGAAAGACTAATTTTCCAACATTCTTAACATCTCTTATATATTCATTTTTATCCTTTTTTGACATGGTAGGAAGTACTACTATGCTCAAATTTGTAATTCTTGATTATTACTAACTTTCTTCTGACAGTTTTTTCTTTATATTATTTTTCTCTTTCTGCTCTTCACCCATTTAGGGATTATTTATATGTGTTTTAAAAATAATCCAGTAAAAACTTTCTAAATTAGTAATCATGCATAAGCATTCATAAAAGACAAATATTTTGAAAATATTTTCTTCTACAATTTTTTCTGATGCTTTATTTTTGTCATGAAGTTTGTACTTTTTTGTACTTTTTATTTATGATCTCCTTTCCTTTGCACTATTGCTTTTATGCTTTGATATAATCTTATCTCAAAGTAAAAGAAAACATTCTCATGTCTAGTTTATAGTTTCATTTTTTCACAATTAATTACTTTGGTGTTCTGGAATGATTGTTTTCTAAATAGTTAACCTAGTATCAAGAGTCTCCTGAAATTTTATGTATTCATTATCATTTGTTTCTGTCTTATTTTAACTGTACCATTAAATTGTCTATCACTTGTGTCAGTTCTAGAGGCAAAATTGATCTTTTTTCATTTTTGAAACTTTATACAATGTAAATTGAAAACTGTACGGGAGTAATTTTTTCCCCTTTTTCTTTCCACCTACTTTCATATTCCTTCCTTGCAACAAGATTCTGAGTATGTTTCCTAATCTTGTCCATTCTGATCTTATCTAAAGTCTTCTGGAGGATTTCCTGAAAGGTATATATCTTCGTGATTAAAAAGAAAGAAAAAAAATGACTAAGAGAAAATCACCTTTTTATTTCTTAGATTGGACCTGGTTGTGTGAGTATGTGATGCCTGATCTATAGGATTGTTGTGAACACGAGAATACTATGAAGATGACCTAGAATGGTTAGGAAGTTCAGTTACATTCAATATAACCCTTGAACCAACTGCTCCAGATACTTTTTTAAATGTTTTTGTTTTTTAATGAATGCTCTTTTTAAAAGATTTTTTTTCAATGCAGGTCATTTTATTGAACTTGTTACACTATTGCTTCTGTTTTATGTTTATTGTTTGGTCAGGAGGCATGAACCATGGATCAAACTTGCATGCCCTGAAATGGAAGGCAGTCTTAACTGCTGGACTGCCAGGGAAGTCCCCAGACATCTTTTGATACTGGATAATTAAAGTAAATAATAATAATATATCTTGTTTCTAAAACATTCTAGCTGTCATATTTTCTCTAGAGATATCACTGCATTGATATGTCTTTATTAATTCAGTGATGAATTTGATTTTCTTTTCCTGATTCCTACTAAATAGAAACCTAACGTCAACACTCAGTTCCTCTGAATCTCTCCCCTATTTTTCTTTCAGCCTCATCTGGCCACTTATCAACGGAGCTACATATTCAGGTTCCCTTGCTTTTCCCAAGATGATAGTTCCTTATCCTATTCAATCAATCCTAGCTAGAACATCTTTGCTACTCATGCCCTTATATTGAAATTCTTTCTTGTCTTCAAGCAATCATGAGTTTCAAGAATCATGAACATGCCTTCTCTTGTCACAACCAAAATATGATGCCTCTTTACTCTGAACACCAACAACAGTTGGCTTATATTATTGAAATGGCAAGTTTCACATGAGAATTAAAACCATTTACAGCCCCACAGCTTGTTTTTTACACTGACATGAATTTAATATTCTATTGCCTGCAATTAACGTGAATTGAATACTCCAGAAAAAAATTATCCATGGAAATGAAGTTATAGTAACTTTATTCATTTCTTTAGGAACTTACTAAATATCTGTTTATCTGTACAATGGATGAGTCTACTTACCCATAGCTCCTCCTCAGAATAATAATGCTCTATTTAGCTGAACAAATAAATCTTTACTTTTCAAGATTCACTTAAAACCTTTCTCTCCCTTTGCCCACCAATCCTCAATTATTACAGAACAAATTTTGCCCAGTCCCAAACAGCGTTGGGGAGCAGAATTAAAAACAGTCTCCCAACCTAGAAATTATTTCCACAGAGGTATTGAGTAAACATTAATTAAACCAGAGTGTGATGTTCATTACAAGCAATCTGCTAAGAGATTTCAAAGACAAAAATAAGTCTCACATTTTTACACAAGCATGCAGATATGACCTATTACTTACAGGTTTTCAAGGTAAGTGTAAGTAGTCCTCAAGTCAGAGAATTGACAGCACCATTTATCACACATAGTTCATTTTAGCTTTGACTTATTACGCTGATCTCCATCTGTGTGAATTAATTAGCTTTATTCAAAAGACAAACAAACTTATCATATCTTTATGATAGGAAGTAGTTTAGCACCTCAGAGTGAAATGCCCACAGAAATAGGCTCCTATCTTCCCGAAGAGACTGGGAGTTAGGGGTGCTATCTCTCTTGATGATTACATTTCAAAGAAACAATCTTCAAGTCTTTGAGAAAGACATCCCTAGGCTATACACCAACAAAATGCCAATCTAGTCTTCAAAAGGATTTATATACATTTCAAAGAGAAGAAGGTACTTAAAATTATAAATTTCTAAAGTGACTCCTCAAAGAAAAAGGAGAAAAATGAAATCTCCGAAACCTTCTGAATATATTGCCATTGATGTCTCCTTTCTGAGACCCTCAGAAGACTGTTAATACAAGGGCTCCCCACTACTGAAGTAATATATTTGGCTTTGGTTTATCCATAGGTTATCATGGAGGTGACATTTTCGAGGACCTAGCAAAAGACACCTATTATCTTATTATGATTTTTGAATCTACTACATATCTTCTACTAGACTATAAGCTACTAGAGTGTAAAAAAAAAAACTATGTAAATGTATGTTTTCTTTTTCTTTTATCTATGGCTAGTAGAAGATCCTATATTCATTTGAGTCTCCACTGAAACATCACATTTTCTTTCATGGTTTCAACAGTATCTCATCCATTTTATGATGCAAGTAGGACAAAATTAACTGGTTCTCCTCCTCAGATAATTTATATAATTCTCTCTTACTCTGAACATAATTTAATGTAAGAATACCATTTGTCCTTTAATATAAACAGAAAAAATGACTGAAACCACCAATTACAAAATGCCTGCCATAAAAATTAGTATTATTTTATAATATCAGTGGTAGAATATAGGCAAATGGCACTATTTAAACATACAGAAATTACTAGGTTTCCTAATGGATTGTTACAGTTACTTCTTATTCATTAATGTGTCTCTTCTTATTCTGATCCTCCTGATTTTTGGCTGACTCTCCATTTGTTAAAAGAATATGTTTTTTAAAAAGCACTTCAGAGATGCATAAATGAGATGCTTTCTGAAAATGATCTCCCCAAAGAGATCTGCTTTGAGAGAAATTTTAAGCCCTTTCATTTCTAATTAACCCCCTACTGGGGTATTGTACAGTTGCTCAATCATCATATAAGCCACAAATTTCTTTTCTTTAAACATTCCATAGACCAATGGCTCCTGCTGTGATTAGACAAAGGCAAGATGCCAATACAGTGTTAGCTATGACCTTTCTTCCCTCTACCAGAGGCATCAGGCAGTAGCTACTTCAAGATTGCCAACGAAATAGCAACACTCAAAATGGTAATAAAAAGTTCTGTTATAATTAGGGAGAAAAAACTGATACTGCACTTTCTTATTTGATACTTTAATTTAACTTGCAGGAAACCTGCTGAAAGTGCTGAAAAACATGTTAGGGAGTTTATTTGACCTTTATGTTGCAGCTACCAAATATCTGTCTAGATGGACAATTAAAGTGGGCAAATAAATAGCTTGCATTCAATGAAAATATCATTCTCAAGTGGAGTAAGACATTTACATAATTCTAAAAATACTTGGGAGAGTTAATAACATTTCTTTTCTATGTACTAGACCTTCTTCTGGGTCATGCCTGTTTTTGTAATTCTAGAGTTTAGTATTCTTTTCCTTTCAACCATGGACACTGTTTTCTCCAATTCAGATAACTACTCTCAGCTGAATTAATTACACATGCTATTCTTCCCAGGTTTAAATAAATAAGAAGGAATTGACAAACATAACATTCTATCTCACAACATATTTTTGAAGATTGTTGCTCAATCATGTTCAACTTTTTGCAACTCCATGGACTACAGCACACCAGGCTTCCCTGTCCTTCACCATCTCCTGGAGCTTGCTCAAACTCATGTCCATTGAATTGGAAATGTCATCCAACCATCTCTTCCTCTGTCATCCCCTTCTCCTTCTGCCTTCCATCCTTCCCAGCATCAGATTATTTTCAAATGAGTCAGCTCTTTACATCAGGTGGCCAAAATATTGGAGCTTCAGCAACAGTCCTTCCAATGAATATTCAGGGTTGAATTCCTTTAGGGTTGACTGGTTTGATCTCCTCGTACTCCAAGGGACTCTCAAGAGTCTTCTCCAACACCACAGTTAAAAATCATCAATTCTTTGGTATTCAGGTTTCTTTATGGTCCAATGCTCACATCCATACATGGCTACTGGAAAAACAATAGCTTTGACTATATAGACCTTTGTTGGCAAAGTAATGTCTCTGCTCTTTAATACGTTGTCTAAATTGGTCATGGCTTTTCTTCCAAGGAGCAAGTGTCTTTTAATTTCAAGACTGCAGTCACTGTCCACAGTGATTTTGGAGCCCAAGAGAAGAAAGTTTTTCACTATTTCCATTGTTTTCCCATTTATTTGTTTTAAAGATAAATGCACAGAATATACAATCAGCTCATCCAACTCAATAGCGGAAAAACGAACAACCCAAGCAAAAAGTGGGCCAAAGAACTAAAGAGACATTTCTCCAAAGAAGACATATAGATGTCTAATAAAAATATGAAAAAGTACTCATTACTTATTATTAGATAAATGCAAATCAAAAATCACAATGAGGTGTCATCTCATGTTGGTCAGAATCAGTTCAGTTGGCTGGAGCGACCGTAAGTAGATATCCCATGTCCAAGGGCAGAGAAGCCTCAGTAAGATGGTAGGAGGGGCAGAACTGCATTTAGATCAAACTCCAGACCCACCAGAGATGCTCAGAGGGCTCAAACATACATGGTGCACTCCAGGACCCAGAGACCCCATCAAGACTGAGACAGAACTGTGTTTGAGTGTCTCCTGCACAGGTACATGTCAGCCGTGGACTGCTGCAGGGGTGGGGGCTCTGGGTGCAGTAGACCTGGGTATGGCATAAGACCTTTTGGAGGAGGTCACCATCAACCCCAGCATAGAGCCACCAGAACTTACACCGGACTGGGAAATAGACTCTGGGAAGGCACAAATAGAACGTTGTGTGTATCAGGATGCAAGAGAAAGAAGCAGTGACCCCAGAAAACACTGACCCAGACTTGCCTGTGAATGTCCAGGAGTCTCCAGTGGAGGCATGGGTCAGCGGTGGCCTGCTGAAGGTTGGGGGCACTGAGTGTAGCAGTGCTTGCATGGGACCTTTTGAAAGAGGTCAACATTATCTAAAATTACCTCCACAAGAGTTTGTCCTCAAGGTCAAATAACTGGGATGGAACACAGCCCTGCCCATCAACAGAAAACTGGATTAAAGATTTACTGAGCATGGCCCCGCACATCAGAACGAGACCCAGTTTCCCCTCAATCAGTTTCTCCCATCAGGAAGCTTCCATAACTCTCTTCTCCTTCTCCATCATAAGGCAGACAGAATGAAAACCACAATCACAGAAAACTAACCAGTCTGACCACATGGACCACAGCCTTTAACTCAGTGAAACTATGAGCCATGCCATGTAGGGCCACCCAAGATAGACAGATCATGGTGGAGAGTTCTGACAAAATGTGGTCCACTGGAGAAGGGAATGGCAAACCACTTCAGTATTCTTACCTTGAAAACCCCATGAACAGCATGAAAAGGCAAAAAGATAAGACACTGAAAAATGATCTCCCAAGGTTTTAATATGCTACCACTCAGAATGACTGCCGTCAAAAAATCTGCAAACAATAGATGCTGGAGAGAGTGTAGAGAAAAGAGAGCCCTGCTACACTGGTGGTGGGAATGCAAACTAGTACAGCCACTATGGAGAACAGGGTGGAGATTCCCAGAGGGATGGTATCGGGAGGGAGTAGGGAGGGGGTTTCAGGATGGGGAACACATATATACCTGTGGCAGATTCATGCTGATGTATGGCAAAACCAATACAATATTGTAAAGTAATAAGCCTCTAATTAAAATCAATAAATTTATATAAAAACTGGAAATAGAACTGCCATCAGTTCAGTTCAGTTCAGTTCAGTTCAGTTGTTCAGTCATGTCCATCTCTTTGCAGCCCCATGGACTGCAGTAAACCAGGGCTCCCTGTCCATCACCAACTCCTGGAGCTTACTCAAACTCATGCCATCCAGTTGGTGATGCCATCCAACCATCTCATCCTCTGTTATTCGCTTCTCCTCCCTCCTCAGTCATTCCCAGCATCAGGGTCTTTTCAAATGAATCAGTTCTTCAGATCAGGTGGCCAAAGTATTGGAGTTTTAGCTTCAGCATCAGTCCTTCCAATGAATATTCAGGACTGTTTTCCTTTAGGACGGACTGGTTGGATCTTCTTGCAGTCCAAGGGACTCTCAAGAGTCTTCTCCAACATCACACTTCAAAAGCATCTACTCTTTGGCGCTCAGTTTTCTTGATGGTCTGAATCTCATATCCAACCATGACTACTGGAAAAACCATAGCTTTAATTAGATGGACATTTGCCAGCAAAGTAATGTCTCTGCTTTTTAATATGCTGTCTAGTTTGGTCATAACTTTTCTTCCAAGGATCAAGCACCTTTTAATTTCATGGCTACAGTTACCATCTGCAGTGATTTCAGAGCCCCCCAAAATAAAACCTGTCACTGTTTCCATTGTTTCCCCATTTATCTATCTATCTCCCCCATCCTGAATGCTCCTCCCACTTTCCTCCCAGCCCCATCCCTCTGGGTTGTCCCAGAGAACTGACTTTGAGTGCCCTGCTTCATGCATCCATCTTTCACTAGTAATCTATTTTACATATGGTAATATATATGTTTCAATGCTATTCTCTGAAATCATCTGACCCTTGCCTTTTCTCACATGGCCCAAAAGCCTATCATTGTTTCATCTGGTCATCTATTTTACATATGGTCATCTATTTTACATATGGTTAGATATATCATTTCTCGTTGTTTCCCCATCTATCCCCATCCCCATCTAGAACTGCTGTATAACCCAGCAATCCCACTGCTGGCCATACACACAGAGGAAACCAGAACTGAAAGAGATACGTGTACCCCAGTGTTCATTGCAGCACTGTTTACAATAGCTAGGACATGAAAGCAACCTAGATGTTCATTGGCAGACGAATGGATAAGGAAGCTGTGAAACATACACAATGGAACATTACTCAGCTATAAGGAGGAACACATTTGAGTCAGTTCTAATGAGATGGATGAAACTGGAGCCTATTATACAGAGTGAAGTGAATCAGAAAGAGAAACTGATTTCAGAAATCAGAAAGAAAAGTGTATTAATGCATATGTATTGAATTTAGAATGACAGTACTGATGATCCTACATGCAAGGCAGCAAATGAGACACAGATGTAAAGAACAGACTTTTGGACTATGTGAGAGAAGGCGAGGGTCAGATGACTTGAGAGAATAGCATTGAAACAT
Source organism: Ovis aries (assembly GCF_016772045.2). Taxonomy (NCBI): domain Eukaryota; kingdom Metazoa; phylum Chordata; class Mammalia; order Artiodactyla; family Bovidae; genus Ovis; species Ovis aries. The sequence goes on from NC_056054.1 coordinate 136,915,034, forward strand.
ATATATTACCATATGTAAAAGAGATGACTAGGGAAAGTTCTATGCATGAAGCAGGGTACTCAAAGCCGGTTCTCTGGGACAACCTAGAGGGATGGGGTAGGTAGGGACATAGGAGGAGGACTCAGGATGAGGGGGATCATGTATACCCATGGCTGATTCATGTTGATATATGGCAAAAACATATATTGTAAAGTAATTATCTTCCAATTAAAATAAATTAATTAATTAAAAAATGTCTTCCTTAAAAAAGAATAAATTCAGAAATTAAGATTAGAATATAAATATTATAAAGGAACATATACTCTTTTTTGAGTGAGTTTGTAATGGGGCAGCTAAGCTAGTCTGAGACTTCAGAAAAAGTTTCACAAGAAAAATGGCTTAAGTCTTGAGACATGAAGATTAGATTGACATTGGATAGACAAAAAAGAGGTGAAAGAATGGTGTTGCAGCACTTAGGAGGTCTGTGATGCCTGAAAAGTTTAAGGAACCAAAATAACATCAAAGGGACTGGGTACCTGGTGTGGAATTCTTCTGGAAAGTAATCCAAGAACAAATTTAAAGGCATTCTGAGGTTATATGGAGCCTATAATATTTCCTACAACCAAGGACAAACTTTAAAGGGTCTCAAAATAGTACTTGAAAAGTCCTGAAGTATTTGACATATGTTTTAATAAGGCTATAATTTTAAAATTTATAAGCATCCAGACACTAAATAGAAATAACAATACTTGGAGTTCCATATATTTCCTTCTAGGAGAAAAAAGGACAGGAGTGAACAGATATTAGGGAGACACAGAACAGAATTCTGTTAGTCATACATCTAGTTTCCTGGAAACATATCTGTTTTGAGCCAAGGGCAGGCATTTGTAGGAGGTCTCCCAAAAACTTTAATATCACTTTGTTAGGCTACTATGAAATGTAAATCTTATAGTACAAAGTCAATTAAACCAATTAGGTTATATTTCCAACTTTCAACGTTTAGATAGATGTTCTAAAATTACTTTTAATGCATAGCTACATAAATATGAGATTTAATATCCAGATAGTATGATTGGCTTTCAAATGTGGCTTGCTAAGCCAATCTCAAGTTTACAGTGCACAAGAATGAAAATATAAAAGGCTTGTTTTTCTGTAAAGTAACATCTTAATCCAAGAAATTTATGCTATTCAGTTAGGATTAAATACAAAATAAAACTCAATTGAATCAACAAATCACTGGATTATTGAATTGAACCACATTGTCAAATGCTTTAATATCTGTTAAGGTTAACACTCTACCTTATGCCAATAAATAAAATTCCATTATTTGGAAGATGAGTCCATCACCTAATGGCATAGGGACTTCATAGGTTAAATAAAAACAAACACATTTCACTATTGTAGACCACCTGTCATCCATGAAATATTTTTTTAATGAATTAAACTGAAAATCATATTTTTTTCCATAAAGGAATCAAGAAAAATTGCTTCAATATTCATCTGTTTTCTGAAATGAACTCATGTTCCCCAAACTTTGACTCTGATGACATTGGGATTAAAAGAAATGTCATTGAAGGCTGTTGCCAGGCAACCACAAGGCATTAGGTCACATAGTTCAAAGGCAACTTTCTCAGTAGCTGACAGTGGTATTCTCTTACAGAAAAAGATACTATTACTTCAATTGTTATACAATTAAAATCCAGTTAAACAATAGAGATAACTGAAATGGTGCTTTTTGCCAATTTCTACATTTAGATTATTATTGTGACTAATTCCTAAGAGTGCAAATTCAGAGCCAATAAAAGCTTAAATAAATTTTACATTAACAAATTAAGAGTTAAATATGTTTCAAGAAACCATAATAGGAAAGTGAGAACCCTGAAAATAGACTTGCTTTTCTAGGTCTTATCTTGTGACAATTAGGAGCATTCTGAGAGGAAAGCATTTTCAACATACACACAAACCACAGAGACAACAGAAGGTAGAAACATATGACCATAGCACAGGCTGTCTGTATTAATCCACTATGCCATTCCTGAAGTCTCAGAGACGGTGCATCTGAACAATGTGCTCAGAGTTTTAGTCCACTTCTTATTATTTCTCATCATTTAACCTTTTTTCCATAGTCAAAATAATTCCTTATTCTTTCTCCAACAAGTCCATTTTATTCCTGCTTCTATATCTTTGGAATTGCTCTGACCTTTACTTCAGAGATATTTTGTTTCATCCTCTTGTTATCCAGATGCCAAGTTTCCAAAATATGGCTAAATCCTACCTGTAAATATGAATTTTTCCTTATTTCTTTATTGCCATCAGTTCAGTTCAGTTCAGTCGCTCAATCGTGTCCGACCCTTTGCGATCCCATGAATTGCAACACACCAGGCCTCCCTGTCCATCACCGACTCCCGGAGTTCACTTGGACTCATGTCCATCGAGTCAGTGATGCCATCCAGCCATCTCATCCTCTGTCGTCCCCTTCTCCTCCTGCCTCCAATCCCTCTCAGCATCTGAGTCTTTTCCAATGAGTCAACTCTTCGCATGAGGTAGCCAAAGTACTGGAGTTTCAGCTTTAGCATCATTCCTTCCAAAGAAATCCCAGGGCTGATCTCCTTTAGAATGGACTGGCTGGATCTCCTTGCAGTCCAAGGGACTCTCAAGAATCTTCTCCAACACCACAGTTCAAAAGCATCAATTATTTGGGGCTCAGCCTTCTTCACAGTCCAACTCTCACATCCATACATGACCACAGGAAAAACCATCGCCTTGACTAGACGGACCTTAGTCGGTAAAATAATGTCTATGCATTTGAATATACTATCTAGGTTGATCATAACTTTTCTTCCAAGGAGTAAGCGTCTTTAATTTCGTGGCTGCAATCACCACAGGAAACATTCATTTTTTACTATAGTAAAATCAACTCTAGGGTTGGCAGAAGGTAGGCTACAGGTCAGATTTGGGTTAATTGAAATCTGCTGAGTTTGGCTGGATTTGACTGAACTCAGATTAGCCCCCTGCATCATCTAGCTCCAGAAAACACTGTGAAGGATTAACCAACATCTGGGATATGTTGTTTTTAAGGAAGAGTTTGAAATAAATTACATAGATGTACCCAAAGATTTGGTTTGAACTGTTATCTTGTATGACATGTCTACTCTCAGCTTATTGGCTAAGACAAACCACTTCCACATGTCTTACATTGAAGCAGAAAGTATTCTCCACTTTCTGGAATATAGGACTGTATAATACTCTTAGAGGGGAGAGAGCAGATAATTCAAACAATAACACCAGTTACTTCAATCTGCACTCTTGATGGGATATAACTGGCTTTCCTCCTGCATGAAAAAGGCACTCAATACATCCCCTAGGAATAAAGCAAGTGCCTTTAATTAAGGCATAAAATACAAAGTCCCACATCTCATGATCTCAATCAGATCCAGATGTAGCTCCTTTCGATTTAGAAACATATGAGCAAATAATACAAGAATATTCTTCATCCACACCAAATATTTTATGGTGAAACAGGAGTACTCTAAGAAAATAAACATATCCAGCCATACAGAGAAAAAGAAGAGACACTTGGAGTCCTGACTGAATGGCAGTTAATGGTCCTCCATAAAGGTCCTCCTCAGTAAAGGTCCTCCATAAAGGTCCTCTTCAGTAAAGGTCCTCCATCATGGAATTTAGGGAATACTCCCTGATTAACCCCCAGTTTAATTCACTCATCTGTTGGTTACTGATCACCAATCCATGTTTCTCATAATTTAGACGTTGCCTTCCTGGAGTCTCTGTCACCCTCCTTGGTCACCTCGGAAAGGCACCTGGGAGAATCTGAGCATGGTGGAAGCTGAGTAACTTTCTGTGTCTGTCATTGAACAATTAAGAAGCTAAGGATTGTTTCGCATTTTAGTCTTTTTTTTAAACCAAGCTGGTGGCACTTTTGGAGGCACAATTTTCAGACACCTGACTTTTCGCTATGTGATTTCAGCCATCTCTTGTTCCAATAGTCACACCCACAATTCTTTTTGAGACCTATCTCTTGTCTAGACCTCTCGGTAGCTATTTTGACCTCAACAGTCCTTTAGGGGAACCACAATTTTTGTCTCTTTTCTCTGCTCATAAGTCAGTGAGAAGTCTTAGCAACTCCTCTTAGCAAACAGCTTGATGATCACCTCCCGCCTAACTTGTGCCTTGATTTGATGTTTCTCTTAAGACTTTGTCTTCATTGGCTTTTGCAACACAGACCTTTACTCAAGTTTATGTTTGAGGACTGCAATTGAATCCATCTTTCAAACCTGTAAGTCCTGAATTTTGAGAATTCTTTGTCTGTTTCATCTTTTAGTGCCAATAGCCTATTTTTTTTTCTTAGACTCATCCCTTTTCTGTGGTACCATGCAAAACACAGCTAATAACCAGTTTGCTTGTGTGCTTGTTTGCTCACTTGTGTCCAGCTCTTTGCAACCCTATGGACTGTAGCCCACCAGGTTCCTCTGTCCATGGGATTTTCCAGGCAAGAATACTGAGATAGGTTGCCATTTCATCCTCCAAGGGATCTTCCTGACCCAGGATTTGACCCACATCTCCTGCATCTCCTGAACTGGCAGGCTGATTCTTCACCACTGAGCCATCTGATAAGCCCAATAATCAGTGTGAGTGAGTGAGTGAGTGAGTGATAGTCGCTCAGTCGTGTCTGACTCTTTGCGACCCCATGGACTATAGCCTGCCAGGCTCCTCTGTCCATGGAATTCCCCAGGCAATTCCCCACTGGAGTGGGTTGCCATTTCCTTCTCCAAATAACCAGTGTAGGGGGCACAAATTCATTTTATACACTACCTAACTTTAAAATAGTTTATAGATTTAGCAAAATTTCAGCAGGAATAACTTTGGATTGTTATTTATCTAAGCTTTACTAATGATGCCCACACTGCCTGACACTGGGCCCAAAGTCAGTAGCACCCTATTTTAGTTTTATATATGCTATAGCAGCACTCTGACTCTGGTAATAATTACTCTATAAGTCCTGGGAAAAACAACAGGGTCAAAATATCAGAACTTTACAGTATTCATGTCTTGTCCATATTTCAGTAAGGGCAGGAAGTTGGCAGCTGTTCTGCCCTGCTCCCCATGTTTTCTAGCCTGGAACTGAATAAAGCAGCCTCTATCTGGGACTTGGTATCCTTGGAGGAGGAAATAGCAACCCACTCCAGTACTCTTGCTGGGGAAACCCCATGGATAGAGGAGTCTGGAAGGTTACAGTCCATGGGGTCACAGAGTCAGACACCACTGAGCGACTTCACTTCTACTTCATTTCCTGGAATAGAAACTGAAAGTGAAGTCGCTCAATCGTGTCTGACTCTTTGCGACCCCATGGACTGCAGCTCACCAGGCTCCTCCATCCATGGGATTTCCCAAGCAAGAATACTGGAATGGGCTGCCATTTCCTTTTCCAGGAGATCTTTCGACCCAGAGATTGAACCCCGGTCTCCTGCATTGTAGGCAGATGCTTTACCATCTGAGCCATCAGGGAAGTTCCTGGAATAGATAGTACCCAAATAAGAGAGAGACTGAGCCAGACCATGGAGTAATACTTAAGCTTTGGTTTTTGACATAATAAATGACATTCTAACATGTATACTATCATGTGAATTGAATCGCCAGTCTATGTCTGACGCAGGATGCAGCATGCTTGGGGCTGGTGCATGGGGATGACCCAGAAAGATGTTATGGGGAGGGAGGTGGGAGGGGGGTTCATGTTTGGGAATGCATGTAAGAATTAAAGATTTTAAAATTTAAAAAATAAAAAACTAAAAAAAAAAATATATCACATTTACTCACATTCCACTGGTCAAAGCATATTTCATGATTAAGTTCAAAAAAAATGTGAGGCATAATTTCTCTCAATAGAAATACTGAGTAACTCTTGATAATGAATAGGGATCTATGAAACAGTTATGAAGAGCAATGACTAGCTGGACAACAATCTATTTTATTACTGATCCCTTTAATATTATTTCGTTTACTCCTTGGAATTTTAGATTTTATTTAATGTAAATCTTGTTTCAGGCTAGTAAATGTTAGTTTCCTAATAGATTATAACCAATTTGATTCAAATTCTTTATCTTCCTTAACTTTTAGTACATTTTTGAGGATACAATATTTATTCCTTGACCAGGAAGTCACATCAGCCCACCCATGCTTGTCAGTTCAGTTCAGTTCAGTCACTCAGTCATGTCCGATCCTTTGCAACCCCATGATCACAGCACGCCAGGCCTCCCTGTCCATTACCAGCTCCCAGAGTTCACTCAAACTCACGACCATCGAGTCAGTGATGCCATCCAGCCATCTCATCCTCTGTCGTCAACTTCTTCTCCTGCCCCCAATCCCTCCCAGCATCAGGGTCTTTTCAATGAGTCTACTCTTTGCATGAGGTGGCCAAAGTATCGGAGTTTCAGCTTCAGCATCAGTCCTTCCAATGAACACTCAGGACTGACCTCCTTTAGGATGGACTGGTTGGATCTCCTTGCAGTCTAAGGGACTCTCATGAGTCTTCTCCAACACCACAGTTCAAAAGCATCAATTCTTCAGCACTCAGCTTTCTTCACAGTCCAACTCACATCCATACATGACCACTGGAAAAACCAAAGCCTTGACTAGACGGACCTTTGTTGGCAGAGTGATATCTCTGCTTTTCAATATGCTATCTAGATTGGTCATAACTTTCCTTCCAAGGAGTAAGCGTCTTTTAATTTCATGGCTGCAGTCACCATCTGCAGTGATTTTGGAGCCTCAAAAAATAAAGTCTAACACTGTTTCCACTGTTTCTCCATCTATTTCTCATGAAGTGATGGGACCAGATGCCATGATCTTCGTTTTCTGAATGTTGAGCTTTAAGCCAACTTTTTCACTCTCCTCTTTCACTTTCATCAAGAGGCTTTTTAGCTCCTCTTCACTTTCTGCCATAAGGGTGGTGTCATCTGCATATCTGAGGTTATTGATATTTCTCCCGGCAATCTTGATTCCAGCTTTTGTTTCTTCCAGTCCAGAGTTTCTCACGATGTATTCTGCATATAAGTTAAATAAGCAGGGTGACAATAGTGAATCAGCTATATGTGTGTGTGTGTGTGTGTGTGTGTGTATCCTCTCCTTCCTAAGCCTCCCTCACACCTCCCACACCCCACCCATCTAGGTCATCAGAGAGCACCAATCAGCTTCTTGTGCAATACAGCAGCTTCCTACTAGCTATCTATTTTATAAATGGTAATGTATATATGACAATGCTACTGTCTCAATAAATTACAACTAAAAATAGTCTATTTTTATTTTAGGGAATATAAAGTATATTCAATAAATTACTTGAAAAATGTAAATAGCAAGGAAAATATCTGTGAGAATTCATGGAAAGAAAATATAAAATATTTCCTGTATCCACACTGCCCGATTTTACCCTCAATGTCAAATGTATGCATTTCTATTACATTAGTTTGGGATTAAAGAAATGTTTTGAGCTGCAGGAAAGTCAGTTAGAGAGATTATGAGTCAAAGGTTCTCTGAACAGTTCTACTGCTCTTGGTAATCTTCTAGAACTCCTGAAGTTTTTAGGGTTTGGGGAATTTTGCAGATTTTTCAAAGACAGTTTGCATTCTAACTCATATGTATGTGAATTTGCCACATGCAATACAATACTATTAGTAAACATTTCCATATTGATTCAAATAAATTATTATTTACATAATTTCATGCAGCAAATATTTTGATTATATATAGATAAAGTGAATATGCTTCATACTTTAATTATCTAGAAAAAGAGCTTTATAACACAAAATATAAATGATAGACAATTTGTTTAATATGGAACTGAAGTATTACAAAATGTAGGACCCAGGAGATCTGGCCTAGAGTTACCTCCACACATTACAAGGTAAAATTTACTTGAGGAATTTATTTCTCGGGTGTATTTTGAAAGATGAGTAAAAGTTCAGTAGCAAGAACAGAGTAAGTATTCTAAGGATTAGGAAGTTTCATAACATAAAGAAAAAGAAGTCTAAAATATCATAATGGATTCTGCAAACTATAGCTAATTTGAATTACTAGAAAATAAAGAATAAATTGAGATATAAAACAAATAAGTTTGGAAAGCACGGGAAAACAAAGATCATGATGGGTTTGTCATACCATGTTTTGGAACTTAAGATCAACCATGTGAAAAGCAGTGTTAAATACACATACTTTCTATTTTTCAAAATGTAACTGTTTAGAGCAATGATGTATGATGATATAGTTTTAGCCATAGTCTAATTATTGATAGATTTTTTTTGTTGCTAAGTCAATGGGAATAAAAATATTAGTGTAATCTTTACTAAAGAATCTGAGTATGCAAGAATTTAAGGAATTTTAAGTCAGTAATCAGTCATATGATCAATGGTCAATCATTGCCAAATAACCCCAAATTTGACTATATTGGTTTAAAAATTTTCCAAATAATTCTTGAAATTATAAACTTGTCCTCCAAACCTTAAGGATATCATTGGTTTTTAAGTAAAACCTTTCTCTTAGTGTCATCAGCTGTATTTGACTCTGAAGCAGACATAAAGGAGAGAAACTTTATAAATCACATATGTCCCAAGGAGTTTTTCTCATCCAAATCAGCCAATCACTTTGAAATTGTGACATTATTATCAGCAAATTGCTCAGCAATGCTTAAAACCATTATTTCACTGAGTTGAAGGCATTTTAGCCACAGTGAATTAGTACCTAATCTGAACCTGCCTGTAGTACAATCAAGTCTAGTGTGGAGGCTAGCCAATCTCTTAAACAAGCTCAGCAAAGTAGTTTCCTCTGCAGTTCCAAGTTCATTAGGTTCAGAGCTCTTGTCTCAGAAGAAACAAATTGTAATCATGTCAACCATAGTTTGAGTGTAATTTATTAACTAACAAATTCATCTGACGTGCCACCTTAATAAAATCTTCCACACTTAAAATAAATGTTCATAATCATCTTTAAATCTTCCCTATGATGATTTTTAAGAGCATTGATGTCACAGTATCTCTCCCTTTTAATATTTCTTCACATATAGCAGAAAATATCATTAACAAACATAGCACTCAGACTTACATAATGCAAAATACAGTAGAAGTTGGTACATAGAGGCCCCCCCCCGTTTTATTTTTTGCTATCTGAGCTGTTTATGAATGGAGCCCCCAAACTCTATGTTATTTATTTAAAGGTAGTCAAGATCTACCTGACTAGAAAAACTAGTTCATCAGGCAAAACACATCTCTTAGAAATAGGAAGTAAGACCATAGGGATAACACGGATTAAATTCCTCTAAGGAATGTGGTTAGCTAATCTCACCTTGGCCTTGGAAGCATAGAGAGCTTGCCCAGTGATCTCTTATTGCTAAGTAAAACCTCCCTGTGGCCTGATTTTTAGAAAATCAAAATAGAAAGTAAGCAGAAAGTGACTTGAAACTAAGTTCTTATAAAGCCAAGATGATTGTTATTCAGTGTTTTGTTCTTTTACTATTAGTTTTAGAAATACTTCCTTGAGGTTCATTTCTGTACATGAATAAAACATATCCCTTTTGTATTATTTATAGGGGAAGCTTTAAACCTTTAATTTTAAGATAACATACTACTTCTTTTTCAAGTCTACCACAAAACGTTGAGTTTTTTAATAAGTTCCTTAATTCAAAACATTTTATCTTTAAAGATCTTTATAATTGGTCATATGAAATGTACAGTAGATATGTTTATTGTATAAACATCTACAAATTGGAATTTAGAGAAAGCATTCTGGTGATCTAATTGATAGGAAGTTCATTAGAAATAAAGATGGGAACAGTGATGCTTTTAAATTACAGAAATCTAACAAACACTTTTGTGATAAATTAAGTGATTTAAAAACTTTATTTCTTCAAGTTACCATTTACTGGGTCAGAAACCAATTGTATCACTCTCTTCTTTAATAAATTTTCATCCTAATACCTTAGTTGAATAGATCTATTTTTTAAAATAATTATCTACTTAACAATTCAGCTACACAAAACATAAAAACCTCATCACTATAACAAAACTTTAGGAATGGAATCATATGCAAAATTCCAGCAATTTATCTAGTCCAACATCTAATTATGTACATACCCATCATTTATTTCCCAGAAATGAATGTCAAGCTAATTAAGACTTTTATTATGTTCTTCATCCATATATTAGTAGGAAAGAAAATAAGCTGGAATTTCTCAGGGGGCTTCCCTGGTGGCTGTGTGGTAAAGAACCTGCCTGCCAGTACAGGAGGTGTGGTTCAATCCTTGGGGAGGATCACCTGGATAAGGAAATGGCAATCCACTCCAGTATTCTTGCCTGGGAAATTCCGTGGGCAGAGGAGTTCGGGAGCTACAGTGCACGGGGTCTCAAAAGAGTCAGACACAAATTAGCAACTAAGTAACAACAGATTTCTGAGTAAATTTAAAGGTTACTCTACATGGGGTACTAATTGTATTCCAAGATTTTATTATCCAAATGTATTTCTGCTGTATTGCAAATAATTTAAACAATTGTCAGTACTATCCTACTACTCACAAGATTGCTCGCAGAAATATCAGTAACCTCAGATATGTAGATGACACCACCCTTATGGCAGAAAGTGAAGAGGAGCTAAAAAGCCTCTTGATGAAAGTGAAAGAGGAGAGTGAAAAAGTTGGCTTAAAGCTCAACATTCAGAAAACGAAGATCATGGCATCTGGTCCCATCACTTCATGAGAAATAGACGGGGAAACAGTGGGAACAGTGTCAGACTTTATTTGGGGGGGTTCCAAAATCACTGCAGATGCTGATTGCAGCCATGAAATTAAAAGACGCTTACTCCTTGGAAGGAAAGTTATGACCAATCTAGATAGCATATTGAAAAGCAGAGATATCACTCTGCCAACAAAGGTCCGTCTAGTCAAGGCTTTGGTTTTTCCAGTGGTCATGTATGGATGTGAGAATTGTACTGTGAAGAAAGCCGAGCGCCAAAGAATTGATGCTTTTGAACTGTGGTGTTGGAGAAGACTCTTGAGAGTCCCTTAGACTGCAAGGAGATCCAACCAGTCCATCCTAAAGGAGGTCAGTCCTGAGTGTTCATTGGAAGGACTGATGCTGAAGCTGAAACTCCGATACTTTGGCCGCCTCATGCAAAGAGTAGACTCATTGAAAAGACCCTGATGCTGGGAGGGATTGGGGGCAGGAGGAGAAAGGGATGACAGAAGCTGAGATGGCTGGATGACATCATGGACTCGATGGTCATGAGTTTGAGTGAACTCTGGGAGTTGGTGATGGACACGGAGGCCTGGTGTGCTGCGATTCATGGGATCGCAGGAGTCGGACACGACTGAGCGACTGAACTGAACACACTTGTGACTTCTTCCACACTCACAATGTTGAAAATTATATAGATTAGATGGAGCCAATATGTTCTTTGTGCTCTGGGCAAGTGTCTTCTCTCTCTCCACAGTCACCACTGCAATAAGCCTTGGAGAGCATGGACACAAATTTCATTTTGCACTTTGACCATCAGGAATCATCAGATTCCCAGAAAGCCTAGTTTGTGCTTCATTCTCTGGAAACACATCACAGTATGGATCTGTACATTGCTTGAAGTGAAGTGTTAGTCTCTCAGCTGTGTCCAACTCTTTTAGTTCAGCTCAGTCCCTCAGTCATGTCCAACTCTGAGACCACGATCTGCAGCACACTAGGCTTCCCTGTCCATCACCAACTACTGCAGCTTGTACAAACTCATGCCTATTGAGTCAGTGATGCCATCCAACCATCTCATTCTCTGTTGTTTCCTTCTCCTTCTGCCTTCAATCTTTGTGACCCCATGGACTGCAGTTTAAATTAAACAATTAAAACATTTTTCCTCTCCTCATTTCCTTACTTCTTTCCTGCAAATGACACCTCACTTTCACCTGAAATGACTTTTTTTGTGCAGCTCTCAGTAAAACAAACCTGAAAAGTGAAAGTGTTAGTTGCTCAGTAGTGTCCTACTCTCTGTGACTCTTCGGACAATAGCCAGCCAGGATCCTTCATCCATGGAATTCTCCACACAAGAATAACGGAATAAGTATCAAACCTGAAGTTGGACTACACCTGTCTTACTACTCATTTCCTCAAGCTGACCCTACCCCCTCTACCTCATTTCTGCTTTGAAACCCATTTTATCTGATTTCACTACCTGTTCTTCATTCTTTTCCCACTTATTTACTGATTCTGTGACCATCTACCCTTTATTTTTTACCTCCCTCACTTTTTACTTCCCTCACTTAAACTCACTCCTACACTGAAGCTATCTATCACACATTGCCCTTGATGTCAGGATACACAAAGATGCTTCTTCCACTTTTGTGTGGCAAGCACTAGTGTTGTTATTAAATATTCTGGCGGTCTCCTGGTCAGATAGTACCACACTTCCCAGTTCTCTTATTGTTAGGTGGGGCCATTTGCCCAATTCTCCTCAATTAGCTCTGAGTAGAAGTGATTTAAGCATCCTTTGACATTGAAGCATTTAATCAAATGGAGACACGCCAGAGGCTGAATCTACCCAGCAACCCTCCACTGCCTCTGATGGTGATGAAGCTGCAACATGAACAAGACATAAACTTGAGTTGCTGTGTATTATTTATTTTCTGCAACATAACCTAGGTTTTCCTAAATGATACATCTAGCCTCTCCATTCTGTGCACTCTAATAGCAAAAGGACTATCTTGGTTAAATTGTATTATTAATAGCTATTATAACTAAAACCATGTGACTTAAAAAGAATAATCTGTCTTTCTAGCTGGCCTAACTTTAAACTCAGGACTACTAATCACATGTGACCCCATATGGCTGCCCTGAATTCCTGCCACATTTTCTTAGTCCATTTAACCTCCCACAATAAAGCAACTATTGTGAAGCTTTCCCTCTGTCCTCAAACATCAACTATATTTTATAAATTATAACAGTACTAGAAAAAATTATGTTAATTCCTTGAAAGTGGATATTAACCATAGTCAGTAAACAGTTTCCACAAAGACTTAATAAATATTTTTGAGATATAGAAATGTGAAACTTAAAACACACACTCCTCAGATTCTTCCATTATTTTCTGACTTGATTTCTGCATTGTATTTTTTTTTCAAATTTAAAATGACTAGTATTTGTTAAGTACCTGCTGAATGCCAGGAAATGTGTTACATTCTTTATAAGTTATATATCATTTAATTTTCAACACGATTCTACTACATACTACTAGCATTCTCCTTTTGAGATAAGAAAACAAAATCAAAAATATGAAATACTTCATCTCAAATTCACATGAGTCAGTAGTTGATGTGGGATATGTAGAGGCATTGATTGTGGATTCCAGGGACCATGGGTCTAACCACTACATACCTTGCCTTCCACAAAATATTGGAGAGAGTCTAAACAGTTTGATTCAGAAACAGGAGGAATAAGCAAAGTTATTTTGTTTCCTGAGGTTCTAAAATTAATAGCTGCTATGTTGATTTTTATCCAGGAACATTACTTGCAGACATAAGTTCATTTGATAGTGTTTGTTCAGCTACTGGGGCTACAAAGGAAAAGGGACTGCTGCACTGGATTTATTTCTAGTAGTCAACCAATTTTTATTATAACTATAATGATATTTTGAATAATGAATATATATTTGGAGGTTTAAGTATGTCTTATTTTTCTCCAACTTTGCCACTTCCTATTTGACTTCAATTTATCTTGATTTCTTTTATTACAAAATACAAAATAGTAATTCTAAACAGCATTGCTGAGTTATAGTGAGAATTAGGGAGATGATATCTGTGTGAGGGGCTGTGCCACATGTTGCCTTATTGGAGCCTTAGTTGAATTTGGGACTTGCTGGCTAGGCCAGCCAATGTGATTAGATTGGCTCCTGAGAACTACCAAATGGATTTCTGGGCAAACATAACCCATTAATCATTATCAAATGCTTAATATTTTTTTAAACTTGTATCCAAATACTTCTCCATATTTACAGTCACAAATCCTAATGCAATATAGAAAAAAGACATGTAAATCCATCTGACAGAATGGTGGTGAGTATAGAATGCCAAAAAATACACACTAAAAAAAAAAGATAATGAGATAATTTAGAGAAAAAAATATGTCTGCTAATGAGAAAAGACCCTGTATGGGGCTCAGATTGAACAGGATCTTCATGGTAGAGTGGACCAGCCATTTTGGGTAGAATGTAAAGTTGTTCATTAAATTCTCAATATTATCATTTGGTGATCCTGGAAAGATGACTACAATAACAGAACTGAATCATTGGGGGCACAAATAGTTCTGCTTTGTAACCTCTTTTTACACAATTCAGACAAGCCCAAGGGAATATGTTTTCCTATTTTCCTAAGAGAGAAGTAAAAACCACAGAAGCAGTCAGAAATGATGATGAACTCAGAGGAGTGACTGCCAAGGGAATGACTTCCCTAAGGTGGTCAGAGGTCAATAAGCCTGGTCAAGGAAAACAGCGTTCACACAGCAGACCACAGCAGGTGGACTGGTGCAGAATAGGAGGAACACAGACAAAAAGGCACAGAGACGCTAAGGGAAAACTAGGTCAGTGATGTATAGGCCACTAGGCAGTAATTTAGAATTTTGTGAGATACTTTGCTTTGGGGATTCCTAGGGTCACAACAGAATAATAGCTAAAGGCTTTTATTTTTGGTGGGTTATGTCTTATGAGCCAAAACATTGGAGACAAACTGCTAAAATCCATTTTCTATGATCCTTTAACTAATACATTTTATGGTACTTTTGCTTACACCAAGTAAAATATCTGATCAATATCGTTAATATCAAACATTGGTCTCTTCCCTGACGATTGTATAACTCATTCAATAAAAATATGAAAATGGTTTCAGAGTACCAATTTTTAATAAAATAGAAGATTTTATATTGTAAAGAGCTATATTTTTACATGGAAAGCAGAAATATATTTTGGCTGTTTAATGTAACCTCTACTTTTTTTCCCCCCACTAAAAGCCAGAGTTCTGTTCAGCTAAGCAAACTAAATAAATTTCCACAATGTTTTTGTAAAGCCCTGTTTGCTTACAGTTAGCCCAAATGTGCTAAAAAACCACCAATGTTCTACCTTCTTTTGTTGCAAGTAAACTTGCCCTAGAAAGTGAATTTAGGGATTATTATATTTTTCCATTACAAGCTGTTTGTGTAAACCTTTCCACATTGTCAAAATAAAAACGTTATTGAAGGAAAGTGAAATAGAAAAAGACTAAAAAAAAATAAATAAATAAAGTTGATAGATTAGCTCAGCTTTTCCCAGAAGACATTTTTTTATTCTCTTATGCTTGGTAGTTTCTTATCTCAGTGGACTATACCTCTGCTTTTTATCAATTACCTGAGGGGCACTTCTCTGCAAATACTTTCAATTCTATAGAGTCCTCTGGCAGACCTCCCTATTACCTTTGGCTCTTTATCTCTGGATTCTATCAGACACTTTCAAGAGAACTATTCTGTAACCAACTCTCCAAACCCGAGCACTAGACTGTTTCAGATCTTTTTCCTGTGAAATAGCTAAGGATCCCAAGATACCTATTTGAAAAGCAAGCACCATTTTGTAAAGGCAGGAAACTCTCTTCAATTCACTCATGATAAGAAATCTTTCTATAAAATTGTGTTTTTATTAATTTGTATTTTTTTATTTTGCAAAATTCTTAAGGGGTTATCTATCTATCTATATCTACATATATATCTGTATTTACAGACAGCGACAAGACAGAGACATAGAGACACAGAGACAGGTTATCTATTCATTGTTGAAAACTAAATTTTTAAATACCATTTTGTCTACTGTTAAAAATGAATAGCATTAGAAAGGTGTATAGTTCTGTTAAGCAGAGGTTTTAAATCGATGTCTTCAGTCAATCCAGAGCTACATGGATATAAGTAATCCATGAACTGAGATTAAAAAAAAAATTACATATTTGCTTTAATCAGTCTCATACTGACATTTAACCTTTTGTTTTCTTTTAATGAGAAATGTGGATAATAAATCACATCAGCACTTTGTTACCCATAGAAATCGTACATGTTTTCCTTATCCTATTCCATTTGAGATATTGTGCTGTAGATGTATTTTACATTGATCACTATTTTGTAGTCATAATTATTAGATCGTCTCTGTTAAAATATATTATTAGTGTATTTAATAATGATGTATTGATTTATAGAAGGGCTTTTTTGTGGAATTTATATTATTTCTTCCTATTTTTAAAATTTGCTGCCAGTGAGTCTGGAGTTATCTTTCCTAGAAATACTTTTAATAATTACCTTAATTTTTGTAATAGATTTAGTACTATTCAGACACAGCTATTTCTTCCTGACTGACTTCTCGAATACTTTGTCTTTCAATTAATTTGCCATTCTACCTTAGTTCTCAAATTTCAGTTCAGTTCAGTTCAGTTCAATTCAGTCACTCAGTCATGTCTGACTCGTTGCGACCCCATGAATCGCAGCATGCCAGGACTGCCTGTCCATCATCAACTCCCAGAGTTCACTCAGACTTATGTTCATCGAGTCTGTGATGCCATCCAGCCATCTCATCCTCGGTCGTCCCCTTCTCCTCCTGCCCCCAATTCCTCCCAGCATCAGAGTCTTTTCCAATGAATCAACTCTTCCCATGAGGTGGCCAAAGTATTGGAGTTTCAGCTTTAGCATCATTCCTTCCAAAGAAATCCCAGGGCTGACTTCCTTCAGAAAGGACTGGTTGGATCTCCTTGCAGTCTAAGGGACTCTCAAGAGTCTTCTCCAACACCACAGTTCAAAAGCATCAATTCTTTGGCACTCAGCCTTCTTCACAGTCCAACTCTCACATCCATACATGACCACAGGAAAAACCATAGCCTTGACTAGATGGAACTGAGTCGACAAAGTAATGTCTCTGCTTTTGAATATGCTATCCAGGTTGGTCATAACTTTTCTTCCAAGGAGTAAGTGTCTTTTAATTTCATGGCTGCAGTCACCATCTGCAGTGATTTTGGAGCCCCCAAAATAAAGTCTGACAATGTTTCCACTGTTTCCCATCTATTTCCCATGAAGTGATGGGACCAGATGCCATAATCTTAGTTTTCTGAATGTTGAGCTTTAAGCTAACTTTTTCACTCTCCTCTTTCACTTTCATCAAGAGGCCTTTTAGTTCCTCTTCCCTCTCTGCCATAAGGGTGGTGTCATCTGCATATTTGAGGATATTGATATTTCTCCTGGCAATCTTGATTCGAGCTTGTGTTTCTTCCAGTCCAGCGTTTCTCATGATGTATTCTGCATGTAAGTTAAATAAGCAGGGTGACAATATACAGACTTGATGTACTCCTTTTCCTATTTGGAACCAGGCTGTTGTTCCATGTCCAGTTCTAACTGTTGCTTCCTGACCTGCATACAGATTTCCCAATAGGCAGGTCAGGTGGTCTGGGATTCCCATCTCTCTCAGAATTTTCCACAGTTTATTGTGATCCACACAGTTAAAGGCTTTGGCATAGTCATTAAAGCAGAAATAGATGTTTTTCTGGAACTCTCTTGCTTTTTCAATGATCCAGCGGATGTTGGTAATTTGATCTCTTGTTCCTCTGCCTTTTCTAAAACCAGCTTGAACATCAGGATGTTCACGGTTCACGTATTGCTGAAGCCTGGCTTGGAAAATTTTGAGCATTACTTTACTAGCATGTGAGATGAGTGCAATTGTGCAGTAGTTTGAGCATTCTTTGGCATTTCCTTTCTTTGGGATTGAAATGAAAACTGACCTTTTCCCGTCCTGTGGCCACTGCTGAGTTTTCCAAATTTGCTGGCACTTTCACAGCATCATCATTCAGGATTTGAAATAGCTCCACTGGAATTCCATCACCTCCACTAGCTTTGTTCATAGTGATGCTTTCTAAGGCCCACTTGACTTCACATCCAGGATGTCTGGCTCTAGATGAGTGATCACACCATCGTGATTATCTGGTTTGTGAAGATCTTTTTTTGTACAGTTCTTCTGTGTATTCTTGCCACCTCTTCTTAGTATCTTCTGCTTCTCTTAGGTCCATACCATTTCTGTCCTTTATTGAGCCCATCTTTGCATGAAATATTCCCTTGGCATCTCTAATTTTCTTAAAGAGATCTCTAGTCTTTCCCATTCTGTTGTTTTCCACTATTTCTTTGCATTGATTGCTGAAGAAGGCTTTTTTATCTCTTCTTGCTATTCTTTGGATCTCTGCATTCAGATGCTTTTATCTTTCCTTTTCTCCTTTGCTTTTCACTTCTCTTCTTTCCACAGCTATTTGTAAGGCCTCCCCAGACAGCCATTCTGCTTTTTTTCATTTCTTTTCCATGGGGATGGTCTTGAACCCTGTCTCCTGTACAATGTCATGAACCTCATTCCATAGTTCATCAGGCACTCTATCTATCAGATCTAGGCCCTTAAATCTACTTCTCACTTCCACTGTATAATCATAAGGGGTTTGATTTAGGTCATACCTGAATGATCTAGCGGTTTTCTCTACTTTCTTCAATTTAAGTCTGAATTTGGTAATAAGGAGTTCATGATCTGAGCCACAGTCAGCTCCTGGTCTTGTTTTTGTTGACTGTCTAGCCCAAATGATGAAGAAAAGGGAGAATACACAACTCAGAAATCACCAATATCAGGTATGAAAGAGTAGCCCTTACTACAGATCATCAAGATATCCAAAAGATAAAAGTAGGCTATTAGAATATTTGTATGGTCCAGGACCTACTTTTATGTTTTGGATATCTTGATGATCTGTAGTAAGGGCTACTATTTCATACCTGATATTGGTGATTTCTGAATTGTGTATTCTCCTTTTTCTTCATCTTTTGGGCTAGATGCTTGGGGCTGGTGCACTGGGATGACTCAGAGGGATGGTGTGGAGTTGGGAGGTGGGAGGAGGGTTCGGGATTGGGGACACGTGTACACCTGTGGTGGATTCATTTTGAGGTGTGGCAAAACCAATACAATATTATAAAGTTAAAAAAATAATTAATTAAAAAAGACTAATCAATTTGATTGATTTAAAAAAACACATCTTTTTGTTTTATTTTTTATATTATTTTTGTTTCCAATAATTTATTTCTTCTTTTTTATTATTTTAATATTTCAACTAGATTTGTATTCAAAGCCTCTTGTTTTTGAAGCTTCTTAGTGAAAGTTGAAGTCACTCAGTCATGTCTGACTCTTTGCAACCCCATGGACTGTAGCCTGTCAGGCTCCTATGCCCATGAGGATTCTACAGGCAAGAATACTGGAGTGGGTTGCCATGCCCTCCTCCTGGGGATCTCCCCAACCTGGGGATAGAACCAGTGTCTCCTGCATGTCAGGCAGATTCTTTACCAGCTGAGTCACCAGGGAAGCCCTCAAGTTTCATAAGGTGGGCATAAAAATACTTTATTTGAAGCCTTACTGTATAGCCTTTTAGACTATTAATTTCTCTGTAAGCAATAATCTATTAGTTTCCCACATATTTGGTACAGATATGTTATTATTTTCATTGAAACAATATAGTGTTTTATTCCTTTTGTGACTTCCTTTTAGAATCATGTCATTTGATAATGATTGGCTCAATTTCTAAAATATTCAGTATTTTCCAGATCTTTGTTTTTGATACCAATTTTAATTCTATTAAAGAGTACTCTTTGGGTAGTATACTCATTTTCGCTATATTGATTCTTCCAATCCATGAACATGGTATATTTCTCCACCTATTAGTGTCCTCTTTGATTTCTTTCACCAGTGTTTTATAGTTTTCTATATACAGGTCTTTAGTTTCTTTAGGTAGATATATTTATAAGCATTTTATTCTTTTCATTGCATTGGTCAATGGAATTCTTTCCTTAATTTCTTTTTCTATTTTCTCATTATTTTTGAATAGGTGAAAATGAGTATACTACCCAAAGCAATCTATAGATTCAATGCAATCCCTATCAAGCTACCAACTGTATTTTTCACAGAGTTAGAACAAATAATTTCACAATTTGTATGGAAAAACAAAAAAAACCTTGAATAGCCAAAGTAATCTTGAGAAAGAAGAATGGAACTGGAGGAATCAACCTGCCTGACTTCAGGCTCTACTACAAAGCCACAGTCATCAAGACAGTATGGTACTGGCACAAAGACAGAAATATAGATCAATGGAACAAAATAGGAAGCCCAGAGATAAATCCATGCACCTAGGAACACCTTATCTTCGACAAAGGAGGCAAGAATATACAACGGAGAAAAGACAATCTCTTTAACAAGTGGTGCTGGGAAAACTGGTCAACCACTTGTAAAAGAATGAAACTAGAACACTTTCTAACACCATTCACAAAAATAAACTCAAAATGGATTAAAGGTCTAAACGTAAGACCAGAAACTATAAAACTCTTAAAGGAGAACATAGGCAAAACACTCTCTGACATAAATCACAGAACTCTTACAGTTAATTTTAATAATTCTGAAAACATCAAGTGCTGACAGGGATTCAGAACAACTGGGATACTCATGCATGTGGTGTTGGAGAAGACTCTGGAGAGTCTCTTGGACTGCAAGGAGGTCCAACCAGTCCATCCTAAAGGAGATCAGTCCTGAGTGTTCATTGGAAGGACTGATGTTGAAGCTGAAACTCCAATACTTTGGCCACCTGATGCCAAGAGCAGACTGATGAAAAGACCCTGATGCTGGGGAAGATCAAGAGTAGGAGGAGAATGGGATGACAGAGGATGAGATGGTTGGATGCATCACTGCCTCGATCGACATGGGTTTGGGTAGGCTCTGGGAGTTGGTGATGGACAGGGAGGCCTGGTGTGCTGCGATGCATGGGGTGGCAAAGAGTTAGACATGACTGAGTGACTGAACTGAACTGAACTGACCTGTAAGAAAGCAAAATGTCTCAGTCACCTATGGACACCTTATCTTTGACAAAGGAGGCAAGAATATACAATGGATTAAAGATAATCTCTTTAACAAGTGGTGCTTGGAAAACTGGTCAACCACTTGTAAAAGAATGAAACTAGAACACTTCGTAACACCACACACAAAAATAAACTCAAAATGGATTAAAAATTTAAACATAAGACCAGAAGCTATAAAACTCCTAGAGGAGAACATAGGCAAAATACTCTCTGACATAAATCACGGTAGGATCCTCTATGACTCACCTCCCAGAATACTGGAAATAAAAGCAAAAATAAACTAATGGGATCTAATGAAAATTAAAAGCTTCTGCACAACAAAGGAAAATATAAGCAAGGTGAAAAGACAGCCTTCAGAATGGGAGAAAATATTAGCAAATGAAGCAACTGACAAACAACTAATCTCAAAAATATACAAGCAACTTATGCAGCTCAATTCCAAAAAAAATAAACGACCCAATCAAAAAATGGGCCAAAGAACTAAATAGACATTTCTCCAAAGAAGACATAGAGAAGGCTATCAAACACATGAAAAGATGCTCAACATCACTCATTATCAGAGAAATGCAAATCAAGACCACAATGAGGTACCATTTCACACCAGTCAGAATGGGTGCTATCCAAAAGTCTACAAGCAATAAATGCTGGAGAGGGTGTGGAGAACAGGGAACCCTCTTACACTTTTGGTGGGAATGCAAACTAGTACACCCACTATGGAGAACAGTGTGGAGATTCCTTAAAAAACTGGAAATAGAACTGCCTTATGGCCCAGGAATCCCACTGCTGGGCATATACACTGAGGAAACCAGAACTGGAAGAGACACGTGTACCCCAGTGTTCATCGCAGCACTATTTATAATAGCCAGGACATGGAAGCAACCAGATGTCCATCAGCAGACGAATGGATAAGAAAGCAGTGGTACATACACACAATGGAGTATTACTCAGCCATTAAAAAGAATACATTTGAATCAGTTCTAATGAGGTGGAGCCTATTATACACAGTGAAGTAAGACAAAAGGAAAAACACCAATACAGTATACTAACACATATATATGGAAATTAAAAAGATGGCAACGATAACCCTGTATGTGAGGCAGCAAAGGAGACACTGATGTATAGAACAGTCTTTCGGACTCTGGGAGAGGGAGAGGGTGAGATGATTTGGGAGAATGGCATTGAAACATGTATATATAATATCATATCTGAAATGAATCGCCAGTCCAGGTTTGATTCCTGATACTGAATGCCTGGGGCTGGTGCCCTGGGATGACCCAGAGGGATGGTATGGCAGGACCAATACAATATTGTAAAGTAATTAACCTCCAATTAAAATAAATAAATTTAATAATAACAATAAAAGAATACTCTTTGATGTGATTTTAATTATTTTGCAAATATTGAGACTTTTAAAAAATGTTTGGTCAAGTATACATCTGTCTTGTTGAATGTGATTCTGTGAACCTAGAAATCATTTACATTCTAACATTGTTGGTGAGTATTTTATAAATGTTAATTAGGCCAAATTGGTTGAGAGTTTTGTTCAGATCTTCTACATTTTTACTGATGTTTTGAAAAAGAATCTTTAAGTCTTCAACTATAACTGTACATTTTTTTCATTTCTAATTTCAGTTCCATCAGTTCCTATATTTTAAAGTTCTCTTGTCAGCTACAGCACACGCTGAAGACTGTTATCTCTTATTGGTCTCTTGACCTGTTTATGTAACATCTCTATTCCCTGCTAGTAACATTTCTTATTCAAATACTTAAGTTGTCAACTATCAATTTAATCCCTCCAGTTTTCTTGTGTTTGATGTTTGCATGGCATACACTTGATTTTTGGCTTTGTGCTTTTTTTCTCTATATGTGTCTTTGTATCTAATGTGGCTTTCTTACTCTGATCTGACCATAAATGTCTTTAATTGCTAGTTTTAGATAATATACATTTAGTACAATTTTTCTTAAATTTAGATCAAATCTATCCTTACTAATTTCTTAATAAATCTACCCTTACTAATTTATTTTTACATAGTTAGATAAATTTACCTTAATAACTTTTTTCTATTTGTTTTATTATTTACTTTCTTTGACCTCTTTTTATTTATTTACTTAGCTTGACTCTGGATGAATTGTGCATTCATTTTTAAATTACATTTTATTCTTCACTATTGACTCATTATTTGTACCTGATTTTTTCACACTAGATGAATTGAATCAAATGGTTAATAATCTGCCTGCAATCCAGGAAACCTGGATTCAATCCCCGAGTTGGGATTATAACCCTGGAAGAGGAAACAGCAACCCACTCCAATATTCTTGTCTGGAAAATCCCATGGACAGAGGAGCCTGGTGGGTTACATTCCACGGGGTAGCAAAGAGTTGGACATGACTGAGGCAATTTCACTTCATTTCTTCTTCATTGCTTTTATTACTTGTAAAAAGAAAATTTGTGATTTTCTTAGGATTTAAATAGTATTTTTTAAAATATTAGAGTTTTTCTACAAATAACACTATATCCATTTACCTTTAGTAAACATATAGCTCTACACTTCTAATCTCAATCACCAAAATTTTTGTGCTATTATAGTAAAGCATTTTACTTTGATCTGTGCTATAATGCAGAGCACATTACTACCATTCACTTTTGAAACATAAACTATCTTTGTAACATGTTGGATCAGGTAATTTCTTGATGTCCAGGCTGTCCTGTTTATTGCCTTTTCATACTGCAAAAAACAAAAAAAAAACAAAACCCAAAGAAGATGCTGTTTCAGTGCTGCAGTCAATATGTCAGCAAATTTGGAAAACTCAGCAGTGGCTACAGGACAGGACAAGGTCAGTTTTCATTCCAATCCTAAAGAAGGACAAAGAATGTTCAAACTACTGCACAATTGCACTCATCTCACATGCTAGCAAAGTAATGCTCAAAATTCTCCAAGTCAGGCTTCGACAGCCTGTGAAACGTGAACTTCCAGATGTTCAAGCTGGATTTAGAAAATGCAGAGGAACCAGAGATCAAATTGTCAACATCTACTGGATCATAGAAGAAGCAAGGGAATTCGACAAAAATATCTACTTCTGCTATATTGATTATGTCAAAGCCTTTGACTGTGTAGATCACAACAAACTGTGGAAAATTCTTCATGGGAATACTAGACCACCTGACCTTCCTCCTGAGAAATCTGCATGCAGATCAAGAAGCAACAGTTAGAACTGGACATGGAACAACAAACTGGTTCCAAATCAGGACAGGAATAATTTAAGGTGATGTGTTGTCACCCTGCTCACTTAACTTATATGCAGAGTACATCATGTGAAGTGCCTGACTGGATGAAGCACAAGCTGGAATCAAGATTGCTGAGAGAAATATCAATAACCACAGATAACGCAGACGATATCACCCTCATGGCAGAAAGAAGAGGCAGTAAAGAGCCTCTTGATGAAAGTGAAGGAGGAGAGTTAAAAAAGTTAGCTTAAAACTCAACATTCAAAAAGCTAAGATCATGGCATCCAGTCCCATAACTTCTTGGCAAATAGATGGGGAAACAATGGAAACAATGAGAGACTTTATTTTCTTGGGCTCCAAAAATCACTGCAGATGGTGACTGCAGGCATGAAATTAAAAGGCACTTGCTTATAGAAAATCTATAACCAACCTAGACAGCATATTAAAAAGCAGAGACATTACTTTGCCAGCAAAAGTCTGTCTAGCCAAAGCTGTGGTTTTTCCAGTAGTCATGTTTGGAGATGAGAT
This sequence comes from Ovis aries, assembly GCF_016772045.2. Taxonomy (NCBI): domain Eukaryota; kingdom Metazoa; phylum Chordata; class Mammalia; order Artiodactyla; family Bovidae; genus Ovis; species Ovis aries. The sequence goes on from NC_056054.1 coordinate 136,939,715, forward strand.
TTGGACCATCAAGAAAGCTGAGCATCAAAGAATTGATGCTTTTGAACTATGATGTTGGAGAAGACTCTTGAGAGTCCCCTGGACTGTAAGGAGATCCAACCAGTCAATTCTAAAGGAAATCAGTCCTGAATATTCATTGGAAGGACTGATGTTGAAGCTGAAACTCCAATACTTTGGCCACCTGATGTGAAGACTCATTTGTGACTCAGATGTGACTCATTTGAAAAGATCCTGATGCTGGGAAGGAATGAGGGCCTGAGAAGGGGACGACAGAGGATGAGATGGTGAGATGGCTTCATGGCATCCTGGACTTGATGGACTTGAGTTTGAGGAAGCTCTGGGAGTTGGTGATGGACAGGGAAGCCTGGTGTGCTGCAGTCCATGGGGTCACAAAAAGACATGACTGAAGGACTGAACTGAACAGTCTTATTTTATAGTATGTTTAGCAAGATCTCCTGTCTCTATCTAATACATTGTGCTATCACTGTCCTAGTTATAAACATTATAAAAAGTCTCCAGAAATTGCCAAATGGGCCCTGGGGAGTAAAATTGCCCTTGGTTTAGGACCTCTGCTTTAACATAAGGAGAACAATTATTTGTATATATACTTTAATTATAACAGTTTTCAGAGCCCTTCATATTTTGTGTATAGATGTACTTTTTATCCAGCCTTATATTCTTGTTCATGCCTTCTCTCTCATCCGTCTGGAATTTGAATTATATGTATGTTAAAATGTGTATTCTTGTCCCACAGCACTGTATGTAGAAGAGTTTCCATTCCACACTAACATTTCCATTTCACCTTTTCTGTGTCTATTGAAATTCCTCATCTGTTTTTCACATTCCAGTAGGCAATTTACTGTATTAATCACAGTTGTTATAAATTATCTTTCTGTGTATTACTACATAGGGTTCATCTCTGAGTCTGGTCCTGTTGATTGCCTTGTCTTTGGTAATATGTTTTTTTTTCCCCCTTATTTCTTTCATGAGTTTTACATTTTGTGATTGACTCTCTAAATGTTTAATACTGGACAGTGGAAATTGAATTACAGGTTCAAGGAAACCTTTAAATTTATAATTTGGATTTTTACTGTTGTCTAATTGGGGGTGATGCTCTTTCCACCTTTCCATATCCAAAGCAGATGTTGAACCAGAAAATCATTTTGACAGTACTAGTGTCAGGTTCTGATTTATATCTTTGTTAAAAGATAACTCTTGCTGCTTTATGGATGGAGACTGTCAAGTAAAAACTGAAGAAATAAGTCAGCAGGATAGTGCAATAGTTAAGACAATGGTTCAGTATGTAAAAAGTCATCAAATTCATGGTGTAATTTAAGGAACTGAGAGTATTTTCTCATAGATTAATGTTGCTTGCATGAGAGTGGAGTAAAGAAAATTTCCAGGCAAATATCTTGGCTAATTAGATGGACTGTGGTAACATTTACTGAGAGAGAAGATAATGGTTAAAGAGCAAATACATCCCAAGGACAGGGAGAGAGGAAAAGTGAGTCATCCATTCATTAATTCATCAAATAATTGTTACAATTTTATTTTATTTAACTGGTTAGGGGTCACCTAGGTGAATTAGAAATATCATCCTTATCTTGAAAGCATGGATGTTGTAGGACTATAAGCATTAAACCTCAATTCAGTGTGACAAAGGCAGACCAGAGTCAGTATATTACAACAAGCAGGAGGAATGCTGATCTTAATTAGAATCTGAATATTGTTCCTACAACATATAAGGAATCAAACTACAAAATTAAAAATGCTCATTCAAGTACTAAAAAATGTAACTGCCAAATTAAAGAGGTTTATATTTCTCTGCTTCATGTTTTCCATACCACCTGATTGTCAAAGATTTAAATATCTTAGTGCTAACACATGTCTTTTCCTTATCTGGCCTCTTTTTACTTATATACTTCAACACTACAAGATTTTATCCCTTTCCCTTTTCTACACTTTTTCATATGATATAATGTCTAGTTGAAGTGGCTCCTCTTCCTACATCCCAAATTTCAATGACCATCTGGTAAAATACGACTCAAAATAATCAACTCAATTTTGATCTCCTCGAGGCTTTCTTACAACACTGCAGCAAAGATTGGCATACTTTCCTCTCTGTCTTCTTTTAGTTTTTTATACTGATTTCATAACCCCTTTTCTTTGTATATTAGCATTTCCTTCTTATGTTAAGTGAATTCCCTAGATTATTTGGAATTTAAAGGAAATATTGAATTTGATGCACTTGGTACAATCAATATTAATTACTCTACAGGCTTCCTACAGTCTCATCTGTATGAATATGTGTGTGCCTTCATGGAAGGGAATGAAAGTGTTGGCAAGTAGGGGAGATATATTTGTAAGGAAAGGAAAAGAAAACAGGGAACATGAAGATAAGCCTGAATTTCTTGAGGTAAGCAAAAAATGTGTTGATTTTTCTATTTCTAGAGTTGGACACAGAACATGATTCTCTAAGAAGGCTATTGTTGACTTTCACAGCTCCTACTACTGCCGAGACAAAATATTATCTCTCTACCAATTATCAATTTATAATTGTCAGTTTTTATTTTATAATATTTATATATCACTAGAATAAGGGTCTATGTAGAGAAGGACAAGGTACTTTTACAGCAATAATGCATTTTCCTATTGGTATGTCATCAATATTCAATTCTGCACAGTCAATAAGACTTTCCATGACTTTACTATTTGATTTAAAGTGGGAAATGTGTTACCATCTTCCCATATCACCTAGACCACAGTAGTAAAATAGAAACTTTTAAAAGAAAAGTCTAATGCTATTTTAATATGTGAAAATTATACTACAAAATCTATAAGCAAGATTCTTCAGGAAATTTAAAATCCTGAATGAAGATATGTATATATAAACAGATAAACATACAAACATATACATTTGTACATACATATATTTAGTCAAAGATATATATTTGAACAATTTTCAACTATAATTTCCTAAAATATTTCCAAAGATACTTTCTGAGACTTAAATAATTATTTAATCTAGTTGAATCTGATAGTTGCAGAAAGCCTGCCCAGACTTTTCTTTAGTCATCATTCTGATAGTTCCCAAGTTTAAGAGAAAAATGTTTCTATCAATTACTAGAAAATTATAATATTGTATCATCTTAATGATATTGAGTTTTCCTTTGAAAAATTGATGATTTGATGATTTGAGCTGATTTTTAAACTTGCATCTTCAAAATTAATTTTAGAAATAGGAACTGAAGAATATTAAATTAATGACTTTTTTATTGTAATTATGTATATGTGCGGAGAAGGCAATGGCACCCCACTCTAGTACTCTTGCCTGGAAAATCCCATGGATGGAGGAGCCTGGTAGGCTTCAGTGTATGGGGTCACTAAGAGTCGGACACGACTGAGTGACTTCACTTTCACTTTTCACTTTCATGCATTGGAGAAGGAAATGGCAACCCACTCCAGTGTTCTTGCCTAGAGAATCCCAGGGATGGGGGAGCCTGGTGGACTGCTGTCTCTGGGGTTGCACAGAGCCGGACCCGACTGAAGCAAATTAGCAGCAGCAGCAGCATGCCCAGAGTGGGGTTGCTGGATAATATGGTAGCTCTACTTTTAGTTTTTTTAAGGAATATATATACTGTACATAGTGACTGTACCAATGTACATTCCGATCAACAGTGTAGAAGGACTTCTTTCTCTCCCTACCCTCTCCAGCATTTATTCTTTGTAGATTTTTTGATGATAGCCATTCTAAACAGCGTTAGCTGATGTACCATTGTAGTTTTGATAGTAATGAATATAAAAACCAAAATAAATGAATGGGCCCTAATTCAACTTAACAGTCTTTGCACAGCAAAGAAAACAGTCATCATCAAAATGAAAAGAAAACCCACAGAATGGGAGAAAATATTTGCCAACAAAGCAACCAACATGGAATTAATCTCCAAATATACAAACAGCTTATCCAGCTCAGTGTATTAAACAAACCACCCAATCAAAAAGTGGGCAGAACAGCTAAATAGACATTTTTTCAAAGAAGACATACAGGTAGCCAATAGGCACCTGAAAATATGTTCGACATCACTAATTATTAGAGAAATGTAAATTAAATCTACAAATCTTTATTGAACAAGTTATTCTACATTTATTTGTTGTCCTAGGGTTTCTCTAAATGATTTTAAGTCAATATTTATTATTTTCTTGGCTATGAAACAATGGGGGGTTTTCAAGGATTTTCAGTGATTAGTTTTGATTACTTTTGGGAAAAGTTCTGTGTGCTTGTGTGTGTATGTGAGTGTGTCTGGGTGTATGTATAGGGAGAGAAAGACAGGGATAAGAGACAAAGAGACAGAGACTAAGAGAATATACATGCTAGCCTGGGCTGAGTTCAAGGATTCATTTATAATGGACATACTTTTTTGATATATTATATATTTTCAAATTTAATAGACACTGGAATTTTAGAAGCCTCTGACTCTGACACTCATAACCATAATGATTCATCACTTGATAGGAGGGGATTGTTATTGTATTTTTTCTTCCTTTCTGTGTGGAGGTCATGGCTAACATGAGAGTGTTCATTGTTTAAAATGAAAGGAAACAAAATGATAATTTGCTGTCAAATCAGGTAAGTATATTACTATATTCTCTTTTGTGAGAGTTGTCATTAACTTGAATATGGGGATGGGTAAGGGAAATTTTAAAATTAACAAACATTTATTGTCAATGAGATAAAATTACATCAGATGCTCATTATTGAAAAAGAATTATTGATCCACTCCCACTCAGCTGTGTTAGTGTTTTTTTTTTTTCCCATGGGAATCTTGTGCATTATGTTTTTTGTAGGCGTAGGTTTTTCTTTACATGACATAGACATCTTTTAGCAATATTTTGATATCCATGTGACAGAAAAGTATGTGTAATAGGAGGATTATGCATGTATTTATTTAAAATCATCACCGGCAACAAATCTTCAGGGAAATGTAGTTTCCACAGGGCATTAACCTTGTTCATGGTGTCATACTGCATGGTAAATTTTGTCCTTTTGCTGAAATAAACTGCTATTGAAATACCATTTTCATGATTCTCAATTTTTCAGATTTATGCAGGTGTTGTACTGCATGAGAAAACCTGCATTTAGTATGCGAACTGGAATTGCCAAAGGAGAATGGCTGCTCTCCTGCTAACTTTAAATAAGTCATGTCACAAGTCCCATGTAAACCTTATAAAATATTAACACTGGGAGACATTGAAACAGATCAGGACTACTATGATCCTGGGAAAATATATTCTAAATGTATATCTAAACTAAATAAAACAAAAACAAGAAAAAAAGTTTTACTTTTCAAGCCAGGTTTATGACATATATTCCTAAAGTTTGTATGATTACTATGAAGGTAACTCAAACAGCAAAGAAAAGCAGGAAACTGGTGTGTTTTCCAGAAACTTATGCTATACTTTGCTTCCCTGTAACCAGAGACCCATAAAAGTTCAGACATGAAAATGTTCCTAAATTAAAATAACACCAATACAGTATACTAACGTATATATATGGAATTTAGAAAGATGGTAATGATAACCCTGTATGCGAGACAGCAAAAGAGACAGAGATGTATAGAACAGTCTTTTGGATTCTGTGGGAGAGGGAGAGGGTGTGATGATTTGGGAGAATGGCATTGAAACATGTATAATATCATAAAAGAAACGAATCGCCAGTCTAGGTTCGATGCAGGGTGCAGGATGCTTGGGGCTGGTATACTGGGGTGACCCGGAGGGATGGTGTGGGAGGGGAGGTGGGAGGGGGGTTCGGGATTGGGAACACGTGTATACCCATGGTGGATTCATGTTGATGTGTGGCAAAAATAATATAATATTGTAAAGTAAATAATAATAATAAATAAAATAAATTTAAAAAATGGAATGGCATAAATAACAAACTTTTATTGTAGGCTTTTTCTTTTCTTCCCCTTTATTTGAGCATTGAAGCTTATTTTCAAACACATTAATTACTGGGATTTATACAAAAATTCTTATGTTTATGATAGTGTAACTGTCTTTTTAAAGAAGATACTTATTATAATTTAATAAAAAATAGTTCATGGAATAAGCCATACAGGCACAATTAGTTGTTTTTATTTTTGTTTGTTTTCTAGAACGAAAGGGACACATTGTCCAAAAAATGAATAAATAAGATAAAACCATAACTCAGTATCAAGTTCTAGACTGTTCTCTCTGCTAGTTAGTAGAAGAAAGGGGGAAATAAGTGAAGTTATGGGGAATTCTGTTTTATTGACTAAATCTGATGTTCAGGAGAAAGATGAAAGAGAAAAAGACTCTTAAGTGTTAGCCTTATAATTTAAAGGTGGTTAATATGTGTATACACATGCTAAGTCCCTTCAGTCATGTCTGACTCTGTGAGACCTTATGGACTGTAGTCTGCCAGGCTCCTCTGTCCATCGGATTCTCCAGGCAAGAATATTGGAGTGGACTGCCATACCCTCTTCCAGGGGATCAACCACACGCAGGGAACAGATCCCGATCTCTTATGTCTCCTGCATTGGCAGTTGGGTTCTTTACCACTAGTGACACCTGGAAAGCTCAAAGGTGTTGAACTCTCTGTGATAAATTTATTTTTTTGCTCATGTGGATGGTTTTCTTAGACAGAAATATTTTTCTACTTCCATCTTCCTGGTTCCACACTAGATTATTCTCCCAGTTTATGTTTTTGCTCCAGTTTAGTGACACCTTACCTAGAAAAACCTCCATCACCTGGGGGTGGTTTAGTAGCTAAGCTGTGTCCAACTCTTGCAATCAGCCTGCCATTGGAGTGGGTTGCCATTTCCTTCAGCAGGGAATCTTCCTGACCAAGGAATCGAACCCAGGTCTCTTGCAGTGCAGGTAGATTCTTTACCTACTGAGATACAAGGGAAGCCCTTACCTAGAAACACAACAGTTAAGGAACAGTTCAGTTGCTCAGTCCTGTGTGACTCTTTGTGACCCCATGGACTGCAGCATGCAAAGCTTCCCTGTCCATCATCAACAGCCGGAGCTTACTCAAACTCATGCCCTCAAGTCAGTGATGCCATCCAACCATCTCATCCTCTGTTTTCCCCTTCTCCTCCTCTTCAATCTTTCCCCAAATCAGGGTCTTTTCCAATGAGTCAGTTCTTCACATCAGGTGGCCAAAGTATTGGAGTTTCAGCTTCAGCATCAATCTTTCCAATGAATATTCAGAATTGATTTCCTTTAGGATTGACTGGCTGGATGTCCTTGCTGTCCAAGGGACTCTCAAGACACTCTGATTCTGACAAATTCCTCATAACCATAATGATTTATCCCTTGATAGCAGGGGGTTGTTATTGTAGTTTTTCTTCCTTTCTGTGTGGAGGTCAGGGCTAACGTGAGAGTGTTCATTGTTTAAAATGAAAGGAAACAAAATGACAATTTGCTGTCAATTCAGGTAAGTAGGATGGACTGGTTAGATCTCCTTGCAGTCCCAGGGACTCTCAAGAGTCTTCTCCAACACCACAGTTCAAAAACATCAATTCTTCAGCATTCAGCTTTCTTTATAGTCCAAGTCTCACAGGAAAAAAACACAGCTTTGACTAGATGGACCTTTGTTGGCAAAATAATGTCTCTGTTTTTTAATATGCTATTTAGGTTGGTCATAGCTTTTCTTCCAAGGACCGCGTGTCTTTTAATTTCATGGCTGCAGTCACCATCTTCAGTGATTTTGGAGCTCCCCAAAATAAGGTCTCTCACTGTTTCCATTGTTTTCCCATCTATTTATCATGAAGTGATTGGACTGGATGCCATGATCTTAGTTTTCTGAAAGTTGAGTTTTAATAGAACTTTTTCACTTTCCTCTGTCACTTTCATCAAGAGGTTTTTTAGTTCTTCTTTGCTTTCTGCTGTAAGGGTGGTGTTTTTTGCATATCTGAGATTATTGATATTTCTCCCAGCAGTCTTGATTCCAGCTTGTGTTTCATCCAGCCTGGCATTTTGCATGAGGTACTCTACATATAAGTAAATAAGCAGCATGACAATATACAGCCTTGACATACTCCTTTCCCCATTTGGAACCAGTCCATCATTCCATGTCCAGTTCTAACTGTTGCTTCTTGACCTGCATACAGATTTCTCAGGAGGCAGATAAGGTTGTCTGATATTTCCATCTCTTTAAGAATTTTCCACAGTTTGTTGTGATCCACACCGTCAAAGGCTTTGACGTAGTCAATATAGCAGAAGTAGATGCGTTTTTTTGGAACTCTCTTGCTTTTTCAGTGATCGAATGGATGTTGGCAATTTGATCTCTGGTTCCTCTGTGTTTTCTAAATTCAGCTTGAACATCTGGAAGTTCATGGTTTAAGTACTGTTGAAGCCTGATTTGGAGAATAATGGGCATTACTTTGCTAGCATGTGAAATGTGTGCAATTGTGTGGTAATTTGAATATTTTTTGTCATTGCCTTTATTTGGGATTGGCATGAAAACCAATTCCAATTTACCTAGAAAACCGGTTCTTTTTTTCCAAGTTTGAATAAAACCTTCATTGTAAATCAGCAATTCTATGTGAATATCTCTGTGATTGTACTTTCACATCTTATTAAAGTGATCTAAGTGTCTGTCTTCCCCAGAAGATGGGAGAGTAGCATTTAGTTTTTATTTTCATTTTGGAATCTTCTTGTTTTCTATATGTTTCTCTTATATAAGAGTCTCAAAAGATGATAAAATTGTAAACAAAGTCTACATCAACACTCTAGATTCAATACAGATAGTTACACTGAATCATAACTAAAATAAAATAAAGTGAGCATCCCTGGAGAATATATATTTGAAAATGTCCCTACCCTATGTTAAGTTTAGAGCACATATTGAGATAACAATTTATAAATTCATAAATCCACTAAAAAATAGAAATGGAGAATTAGAGCAATTGCAGGCATTTTTTCCCATAACTACATACTTTTTCCATTACAACAGATGCAACTTATACAACTTATTAATGAAATAGTTTTACATGAATTATCATAAGTGTTTCATGCTAGTGAAGATATAACATTAGGAGAGGTTTATAGAGCAAAATGAAGTAACTGAAATTTTTGATGATTAGAAATTGCTGACATTCAATGTATAAAGTTATTCTCAGAATTCACCTTTTAGGAATGATTCATATCAACACAACACAGACACAAAGCAGAGACAGAGGAATTTGTGATATTAAAATTATCATCAGTAGGGATTGTGAGATATGTAGAATATGACTTCTGAGTGACACGATGACTGTGGGACATGGCTTTGCCTTTTTTAAAATTTAAAACATCTACTTTTCCCTGACTATCCACTCTTGCTCTTTTCCACCAAGGTACAATATTCTCAGTCTCAACTGAAGTACAAAGTACTCAGAAATCATACTTTATTGGCAGTACTTCTATAAGGGCTAGCTTTCTGTCAATTTTTTGAGAATTGACTTTTGTTTTGTATTATTTGCCTAGACATGTTTTCATCCCAAGTTAAAAAAAAAAAGACTTTTATACTAAAATCTGAAAATCAAACATGCTCAGAGTAGATTTTAATCAATATGCATATTTAGATTAACTCATCTTTCTTGAAAGGCCTGTGCATGCAGAGTTGCTTCAGTCATGTCCCACTCTTTGCAAACCCATGAACTGTAGCTTGCCAGACTCCTCTGTTCATGGAATTCTCCAGGCAAGATTATTGGAGTGGGTTGCCATGCCCTCCTTCAGGGGATCTTCCCAACCCAGGGATCAAATCTGTGTCTCCTGGGTCTTCTGCTGGGCAGGAGTAGTCTTTACTCACTGGGCCACCTGGGAGAGCCTTATCTGCAAATTAAAATTTCTTATCTTTTACTTAACCCCTTATTTTACATTACACAATAAGAAATGATTGTATACCTATGGCTATTCATGTTGATGTTTGACAGAAAATAAAATTCTGTAAAGGAAAACAAACAAACAAAAGAGCTCTGATTGTTATGAATTGTTTTTAGCATCCTTTCTGGAAGTAGCATTGCAGCCCACAAATGTTTTTAACTTAATGTTTAAAATATTTATACTTATATAATATTTATTTAATTAGGAATAAAAATAGCTTTTTAAAAAGTCTACAAATGACATTTTTTCCATTTGAGAATATGTATCATTAAAAAATAACCACCTTTATGCTTAGTCAAATTTGAGTCATTAAGGATATTCAGTTTCATGTTTAGACATACTCACCCAATTCTACTGAATATATATTCTTAGTCTTGAAAATGTCATATATGTATTTACAGAATAAAGCTGGACTTTCCAGCCTCTACTTATTGTCTTCACTTGAAACTGGCTATTTTTACTGGAGTTTGCAGCATAGAAATGAACAACACTCTTATTCTTAAGTTTTCCCATTTTACCTTTGAAACTGATAACATTATTCAACCATGCATACAGATTTTTATACTATTTGGCATATTCGTTCTAGAGCTATAAAAATCTGCTCTTTGCATAATGAGACTTCCTTTAATATCCATTTGAAAACCCACAGATTTTTCAGATAGGTGAGTAACTGAGGGTAATTTATCGCTTCAAGAACACCCAGTACACTTACATTGGCCTGTGTATATGTGTATGTGTGTATAACTGATTTTCAGTCTAGTAGTCTGCTATTGTTAAGCTGTCTCAAATATCTTCCTGAATAGATATTTATTGCAGAGGTCTAGTTTTCAAGAATTTCCCACAGAGCTGTAAGCTAAACTGTACTAAGTACCTTTATTCAAATATTTAAATTGTGTTAACATTTAAAATATATAAAAATCATTTTGAGAATGTTTTCTGTGTTAAGTAACATTTTATAAAAAGAAAATATTTTTTACATAAATTTTACCCTTTATGCATATAAAGTTCATTGGATCCTCTGGATAAAGACAAAGGACTCAATTCTGGTAGAATTTATATTTTAAGATATTTATAGTGAAAATATTTCTGTTATCAGAATATGTTTAATAAAGCAAATTTAAAACATAGATATTCTTTAAGACTTTATAAGGTCCGTCTAGTCAAGGCTATGGTTTTTCCTGTGGTCATGTGAGAGTTGGACTGTGAAGAAGGCTGAGGGCTGAAGAATTGATGCTTTTGAACTGTGGTGTTGGAGAAGACTCTTGAGAGTCCCTTGGACTGCAAGGAGATCCAAACAGTCCATTCTGAAGGAGATCAGCCCTGGGATTTCTTTGGAAGGAATGATGCTAAAGCTGAAGCTCCAGTACTTTGGCCACCTCATGCGAAGAGCTGACTCATTGGAAGACTCTGATGCTGGGAGGAAATGGGGGCTGGAGAAGAGGACGACCCAGGATGAGATGGCTGGATGGCATCACGGACTCGATGGACGTGAGTCTGAGTGAACTCCAGAAGATGGTGATGGACAGGGAGGCCTGGTGCGCTGCGATTCATGGAGTCGCAAAGAGTTGGACACGACTGAGTGACTGAACTGAACTGAAGACTTTATCCTTATAAGACACTTCTTCATCTGTTCCCCAGTAACCTTTTTCTCTTCACCTTCTTACTTCTTTTTTTTTTTTATACTTACATTCCAAAATTTTGAGTATTTAGTGCTGTTCAACATGCAATGTCCCTTTATTTCTCTGTGTACTGTAATATACTGATTCCTGTGACTTGAATGCTCTGTTTTCAGTTGACCTTTCCTCTCTGATAATGCAAGTTTTAATACCTATGAGATGTAATCTTAGTGGTACCTTTTCCAGCTGCCTCAGATACAACAATTAGGATTCAAGGATGGAAAAGAAACATTAAACACTCAAGTTTCCAAGGAAAGGGCCATCAAATCATACAACGATTAGTCAAAAATATTTCTAAAAATGATCACTCTAGATCTGTTACTCCAAACCCATCACCCCTGCTGCTGCGAAGTCACTTCAGTCATGTCTGACTGTGTGACCCCACAGATGGCAGCCCACCAGGCTCCTCCATCCCTTTTCCCATTTATTTTTCTTAGACTGCAGAAAAGAGTAAATGGGGAATCAGGTTACTTAAGGATTTCTGCCTAATTCCTTTCTTACTCTCAAGCAAAAACTTGAGATGCATACTAAATTGTTTCAGTCCTGTCCAATACTTTATAACAAACACCATGGACTGTAGCCCACCAGGCTCCTCTGTCCATGGAGCCTGGACAGAATATGGAGTGGGTTGCCATTTTTTCCTCCAGGGGATCTTCCTGAGCCAGGGATTGAACCTGCCGCTCTTAGGTCTTCTGCATTGGCATGTGGGTTATTTACCACTAAAGAAGCCTGAGATAATCACCCTTTGGTATTGAGGTGTCTACAAATAGGGAAATAAAATCCTGGTCCCTGGCAACATGCTTGATAAACTGGGGTTTATCAAGGTCTTGGTTAAATTCCTTTAACCAAGGTGGAGAGAGCATGGAAAGGGTGTCTGTAGGAGAATGTCATGTGCATCACCTGTTTTGTGGCCATTCTTATGACCAGAGTCCAGTGCCTGCTTCTTTGCTGGAGGTATTTAAGCATGAAATTTTGTCTGAAGTAGCCTAAGCCATTGGAATGAGAAGGAATCATCATTAAACTTAGAGTTGTTAATGGTCTGTAAAAGGAGAAAGCAGAGGATCTTAGGAAGTCTCTGTGAATTTTCTTATTTAAGATAATACTCAAACATATTTCCTGGTGGATGTATTGATGTTAAAAAATATTTTCTTATAGAAATATGAATATTTTAAAATATTTTGGTGAGTGTATTCCCATATATTTTCCTGAACTTATTAAAAATGCATTTTCTTAATATATTAGAATTGTATCAACAGATATATTCATATATTCCAATGATGGCTTCCCAGGTGGTGCTAATGTTTAAGAAACCATCTGCCAATGCAGGAAATATGAGACATTGATTCAATCCCTGAGTTGGGAAGATCCTCTGGAGAGGGAAATGGAAACACACTCTGGTATTCTTGCCTGGAAAATATCATGGACAGTAGAACCTTATGGCCTATGCTCTGTAGGGTTGGGAAGAATTGGACACAACTGAAACAATTAGCACACGCCAATGATGTATTTTAAGTACATTTATTGAATTTATATAGAATAATATATATTTCAACTTTACAATTATGATGAATATATTCTTTGTATGTATTCTTTGTCTTTGGATGCAGAAGCAGAGTACTAGAACAGAGACTAATTAACAATACTTAAAATGCTATATTTTAAAAAAGAGAGAAAACTGGATATTAGAAATTAAGAGAGTAAAAGTTTTCCTAGAATCAAATCTTGCCCCCATCTCACATTCAAAGAGTTTGGAGTTATAAGCTTGGCAAAAAGCCAGCTCCATTTTCTTATCTACTCCACACTCCAAGTACAAGCCTGCATAGTTTTGAGGGAGGGCAGGAGACAGAATTTGAGTCAAGGCTGAGATTGGTATTTTCTTTTCAGGCTTTAATCACTATGTTAAGAAGAAGGACAAGGGGGCAACTTTTTCTCATACAGTGAGAAAGAGTTTCAGAAAGTGTAAAAACTCAGTGCTTATCTATTCCCTTGTTTTGTGATTTAGTCATACTGCTTTCTTTCTCGCAGTTTTAGTTACATAATTGGACCATTAATTCCATCCTAGCTAGACACATTTGACATATGTTTGGTGCTCCGATTCCTTTTAAAAAATCTTTTATTGGTACATTTTTTTCTAGACAAACTTCCTTTCTGGCAATTAGTTTTTTTCTTTATGAACCTCCAATTCTCTTTGTTTACTGTCACAACTAGCATCATTATCATATTGCATTCTAATAATTAATAATTGAAAGTTTTTGCTCTTACAATGTCATCTATTAGACTGCTGTTACAGCACCTTTATTATCCTGGTCTCCTCACTCCCCAGCACAGTCGCTGGCATTTATTAACTCACTTCAAACTGCCAATGTTGTCTGCTTGCTGTGTTCTAGGCACTTGGTAATACAGAAGTTAAAAAGGAAAGCACCTCTTACAAAGTAGAGTGAAGAAGACAGGCAAATCTATAGAAAACTTTAATATACATATGCCTAATGTATATGGTTGTCTAGAAGAAAGGTTTGCTTAGACAAGTGTCAATAACCCAATTTCGGCATGCACATTTCTCATATTTCTTGTAAAACTAAAACACACTTGTATCTTGACTATAAATACCAGTTATAAGTTGCAAAGTAAAAGGATATATTCACTTTTCAGGTTAGGGATTGGATGGCATTTTCTGTAAAAGAAGGAATGGATAGTAAGTATCTTAGGATTTGAAGGTCACCCAGGCTCTGTTGACTCTATTGACTTTATGGGGTGGCAGTCAGACATGACTGAGTGACTAAGCACACAGCCTCGATTAAAACTTCTCAACTCTGCCCCTGTAGTGTGAAAGCAGATACAGATCATACATAGGAAATGGATCAGGCTATGTGCCAATAAAACTATAAAAACAGGTAAAACACTCATCCCTGTTTTAGGCAAAGATGTTAGTATGTTGGTGTTCAGTTGCTAAGTCATGTCCAACTCTTTGCAATCCCATGGACTGCATCATGTCAGGCTCCTCTGTCCTCCAATATCTCCTGGAATTTGCTCAAATTCATGTCCATTCAGTCCGTGATACTATCTAACGGTCTCATTCTCTGTCACCCCCTTCTCCTCCTGCCTTCTATCTTTCCTACCATCAGGGTCTTTTCCAACCAGTTGGCTCTTCACATCAGGTGGCCAAAGTATTGGAGCTTCAGTTTCATCATCTTTCCTTTCAATGAATATTCAGGGCTGATTTCCTTTAAGACTGACAGGTTTGTATCTATGAGTGGATAAATATGATTTGCAGAATGATCTAAAAATAGCTGGATATTAATGGTAAGTATTGCGGAAGTTTAAGGAAATAATGAGATGGTTAGATGGCATCAACAACTCAATGGACATGAGTTTGAACAAACTCCAAGAGATGGTAAAGGACAGGGCAGCCTGTCCTTTGGGTTCCAAAGAGTCGAACATGACTGAGCTATGCAACAGCAACACAAAAAGAAGTAATGAGACAAGTTTCATAGGGATGGAAGAATAGGACAAGCTTTATTGGTATTATTGTTGTTACTTCGAGCAGTTTGGACTTTTGCCACTCAAAGTAAGGAAGGGTAGGTAAAAGGTTAGTAATTATGATGTCTGAGGCAGAATCACCTAAGAGAATTTTAAGATAAGTAACTTTTAATACTATGTATATTCCCTAGTGGCTCAGATGGTAAAGCATCTGCCTGCAATGAGGGAGACCTGAGTTTGATCTCTGGGTCAGGAAGATCCCTTGGAGAAGGGAATGGCAACCCACTCTAGTACTCTTGCCTGGAAAATTCCATGGACTGAGGAGCCTGATAGGCTACAGTCCATGGGGTCACAAAGAGTCAGACACGACTGAGTGACTTCACTTTAACTTTTCATATAATAGTGAGAAAAGGAATGGGATAGATAGATTTGGGAGGGCAAGTTTTACAATTTCTGTCTAGTTAAGCTCTTCCAATTGAAAACCACCATAATGTGTGCCAGGCTGACAGTGAGGAGTTTTAGACAGGATTATGGAACAGTCATACTTTCTTTCAGGTGTATCATTATTCAGATCTTAAAAAAAATTTTGTTTAAGGCGGTCAAATGGAGAAAGAAAAATTATGAGATGGTTCAAATGAAAGATACAATCTTTATAGGGTCCTGATAGCAATGATGTTGAGCACAAGCAAAAATTATTGCTTTGAAGACAAATTTTATTGAGTGGGTAATTAATAATAAGCAGGGAAGACCAAAACAACACTGCATAGCCTCTGTATTTTAATTGGAGTTAATTATTAGATATTCAAGAGGTAAAAATTCAGGAATAGAGCAAACTGGATATGTGTACAGCAAACTCGATTACTTCATCATTGAAAATTCTGATTATTTTCATATCAATTAGACCAGGTAAAAATGAATGAATAAGAGCATAAATGCCTCTCAACCCCAAAATACATGGTTTTCTTAATCATTTTCTGACAGAACTGCATGCTTGATTTTCCTGTGAACTCTTGATCCTTCAAGTAAAAGTAAGGTTGATGACACTTGTAATCTTTCTTGGTTTTGGTTTGTTGGCTTATTTTGGCTGTGCTGGGTCTTTGTTGCTGTGTGGGCTTTTCTCTAGTTGCAGAATGGGTGCTACTTTCTAGTTATGGTGTCCATTCTCAATTCTCATTCTCATTGTGGTGGCTTCTCTTGTTGCAGATCACAGGCTCTAGGACTTCAGTAGTTGGGACACTTGGACCCAGTAGTTGCAGTTCCTGGGCTCTAGATCACAAGCTCAATAGTTGCAAGGTACAGGCTTTGTTACTTTGAGGCAGGAGGGATCTTCCCATATCAGGGATCAAACCCAGGTCTCATGCATTGGCAGGTGGGTACTTTACCATTCAGCCACTAGAGAAGCTTGACATTTGTCATCTTTTAAATAAATTATAGACTTCACTTGGGGCAGTGTCTGTGTTGAATGAATGAATGAATCAATCATTTTCCATGCAAAGATAAATGTTGCATCACTTCTAAATTATGGCATGGTTTTCTCTCTTAGGAGAGAAAGAGACTGAGAGAAAGGGAGGGAGGGAAGGTGGTAGAGAGAGAGAAGAGAGAGAGAAGAGGGAGCACTATAGGGTAATGAATCAAAGAGGTTTGAAGAACAACTTTAACCATATTCCCATGTGGCTAATTGTAAATATTCAAGGCCAGAAATTTGACAATAAGTTTAATAAATCTTGTGATTTTTGTACATAACTATTTTGACATATGCCTCTAGGTTGATGCCACTAAAACATTTGGTTTCTTCCTTCCTTCCCATGGCAGCTCACAGCTATTCAGTGCTAAGTATGACAAGAGTGATCGGTAGAGGGTCTTTCAAAGGATTTAGAGCCATCACAGAGGGAAAAGTGAGAAGGAAGTGCCATTTGTAACATCCAAAGAAGATCAATATCCCCATTAAGAATTGAGAGTTGAACATCACTTATCAGTGTTTCCTATTTAGTTTCATATATCACTTGAAATTTATTGAGACTTCAAGCACAAAGTGGGATAGGGTGAGATGAAAAGTCTGACCACCTTACGTATCCGTTCTAGAATGAGTTTCCAGTGAGGATAACTAAGGTCACAATTCATCTTGATTTTTCTTTATAGTTATTATCTTGGGGGCATGCAAATCATTCAAGAGCTTATGTTGTACTTATTAGCAGCAGGCCTAATACTTACATTTTACAATATTGCTTGAAAGCATGGTATGTACTGGGAATGACTCAGAAGTCACAGGATAATGTCAGAGATTAATCAGTATGGGTAAACTTTTTTCAGTCTCTACATCACCAGTCATTGAAAGCAGAAGAAAAGTTGAATATTCGCATGCTATATATTACCATTGCTTTTCACGGGATTTAGATAATTGGGCATTTATCACATCCTTTTTTGCTTTAATACATTTATTTTGAATATTTTTTTAAAAGTTATCCATATACACAATAGTGAGGTCAGTTGAATTATATTTATTTCTATCCATTTTATGGGGCTTCCCTGGTGGCTTAGCAGGTAAAGAATCTGCTTACAATGCAGGAGACATAGGAGACAAGGGTTTGATCCCTGGTTTGGGAAGATCTCTGGAAAAAGAAATGACAACCCACTCCAGTTTTCTTGCCTGGGAAATTCCATGGACAAAGGAGCCTGATGGGCTCCTTTTACATATTTATTAACACTAATTTACAAGTAACAGAAATTTATACACAGTTTTGAAAACTCTTTGTGTAAGTTAATATTATGTTAACTGAAAATTCAGGGAGTCAGTTTAATATAGGCTTGAATCTATAAATCTAGGGATACACGATAAGTTATAAGGAAAGTAAAGAAAATATACAGCACAAGGTAAAGCATATGATGAATTTAGCTGGGATGTCAGGGTTCAAATTCCTGACATCTCAAGCACAGAACATGAGTAAGTAATAAGCTCAGTAATTTATCTTACCTCTCTCTGCCCTAGGTTACTCATTTATATAATCGGCTACTTTTTTGCTAATGTAGATTTAATGAGTCATTATATATAAATCACTTAGAAAGCTATATGGTACATATTAAGCAATGAATAAATGCTAGCTATCTTTACCTATTAATATCCTTCACTCATTAGAAGTAATTTTGAAAAAAAAAAAAACAACAACAACTACGTTTTCTATATTTCTTCCATTGTTTTCCACGGCATACAAATGTAACAGAGCTTATAAAAGTTACCAGGGTATGAACAGATATTAAATTTTAAATTTAGTGCTCTAATATTGAAAAAGTTAGGTTTCAGAAAGAAATTAGCCGAGGCTGTGTTCATGCAAACTTTCATATAATGATTGGTATTGCTATTCAAAATAAATAATCGACATATGTGCTTGGCTAATACAGTCTTTCAGGATTTGAAACAGCTCAACTGGAATTCCATCACCTCCACTAGCTTTGTTCTTAGTGATGCTTTCTAAGGCCCACTTGACTTCACATTCCAAGATGACTGGCTCTAGATTAGTGATCACATCATTGTGATTATCTGGGTCATGAAGATCTTTTTGTACAGTTTTTCCGTGTATTCTTGCCACCTCTTCTTAATATCTTCTGCTTCTGTTAGGTCCAGACCATATCTGTCCTTTATCGAGCCCATCTTTGCATGAAATG
Source organism: Ovis aries (assembly GCF_016772045.2). Taxonomy (NCBI): domain Eukaryota; kingdom Metazoa; phylum Chordata; class Mammalia; order Artiodactyla; family Bovidae; genus Ovis; species Ovis aries. Next base: position 136,958,419 of record NC_056054.1, read on the forward strand.
TTCCCTCAGTATCTCTAATTTTCTTGAAGAGATCTCTAGTCTTTCCCATTCTGTTGTTTTCAGCTATTTCTTTGCATTGATCGCTGAAGAAAGCTTTTTTTATCTCTTCTTGCTATTCTTTGGAACTTTGCATTCAGATGCTTATATCTTTCCTTTTCTCCTTTGCTTTTCATCTCTCTTCTTTTCACAGCTATTTGTAAGGCCTCCTCAGACAGCCATTTTGCTTTTTTGCATTTCTTTTCCATGGGGATGGTCTTGAACCCTGTCTCCTGTACAATGTCATGAACCTCATTCTATAGTTCATCAGGCTCTCTATCTATCAGATCTAGACTGTTAAATCTATTTCTCACTTCCACTGTATAATCATAAGGGATTTGATTTAGGTCATACCTGAATGGTCTAGTGGTGCATCACTACAAACAAAGCTAGTGGAGGTGATGGAATTCCAGTTGAGCTGTTTCAAATCCTGAAAGATGATGCTGTGAAAGTGCTGCAATCAATATGTCAGCAAGTTTGGAAAACTCAGCAGTCGCCACAGGACTGGAAAAGGTAAGTTTTCATTCCAATCCCAAAGAAAGGCAATGCCAAAGAATGCTCCAACTACCACACAATTGCACTCATCTCACATACTAGTAAAGTAATGTTCAAAATTCTCCAAGCCAGACTTCAGCAATACGTGAACCATGAACATCCTGATGTTCAAGCTGGTTTTAGAAAAGACAGAGGAACCAGAGATCAAATTGCCAACATCCGCTGGATCATGGAAAAAGCAAGAGAGTTCCAGAAAAACATCTACTTCTGCTTCATTGACTATGCCAAAGCCTTTGACTGTGTGGATCACAATAAGCTGTGGAAAATTCTGAAAGAGATGGGAATACCAGGCCACCTAACCTGCCTCTTGAGAAATCTGTATGCAGATCAGGAAGCAACAGTTCGAACTGGACATGGAACAACAGCCTGGTTCCAGATAGGAAAAGGAGTACGTCAAGGCTGTATATTGTCACCCTGCTTATTTAACTTATATGCAGATTACAACATGAGAAACGCTGGACTGGAAGAAGCACAAGTTGGAATCAAGATTGCCAGGAGAAATATCAATAACCTCAGATATGCAGATGATACCACCCTTATGGCAGAAAGTGAAGAGGAACTAAAAGGCCTCTTGATGAAAGTGAAAGAGGAGAGTGAAAAAGTTGGCTTAAATCTCAACATTCAGAAAATGAAGATCATGGCATCTGGTCCCATCACTTCATAGGAAATAGATGGGGAAACAGTAGAACGTGTCAGACTTCATTTTTTTGGGCTCCAAAATCACTGCAGATGGTGACTGCATCCATGAAATTAAAAGACGCTTACTCCTTGGAAGAAAAGTTATGACCAAGCTAGATAGTATATTCAAAAGCAGAGACATTACTTTGCCGACTAAGGTCCATCTAGTCAAGGCTATGGTTTTCCCAGTGGTCATGTATGGATGTGAGAGTTGGACTGTGCAGAAGACTGAGCGCCAAAGAATTGATGCTTTTGAACTGTGGTGTTGGAGAAGACTCTTGAGAGTCCCTTGGACTGCAAGGAGATCCAACCAGTCCATTCTGAAGGAGATCAGCCCTGGGATTTCTTTGGAAGGAATGATGCTAAAACTGAAGCTCCAGTACTTTGGCCACCTCATGCGAAGAGTTGACTCATTGGAAAAGACTCTGATGCTGGGGGGAATTGGGGGCAGGAGGAGAAGGGGACGACCGAGGATGAGATGGCTGGATGGCATCACTGACTTGATGCCCGTGAGTCTGCGTGAACTCAGGGAGTTGGTGATGGACAGGAAGGCCTGGCGTGCTGCGATTCATGGGGTCGCAAAGAGTCGGACACGACTGAGCAACTGACCTGAACTGAACTGAATACAGTCTTAAGTCTTTATATTGGAATTGAGATCTTTATATTGTCTCATTATACATTTATAATAATCATTGTGTTTTAAAAGCTAGAAATATCTATTACATATCCAGCCAGATAAGTATTTAGGTACATGGATACTTATAATTAAATACATGTTTGGAAGCTACTGCCTTCAGTTCAACCTAAAAAACATATACATTCTCTAACTCTCTCTCTGTCTCTATCTCTGTCATATCTATCTATCTATTTATCTATATACATAAAGTTGTTGTTCAGTTACTATGTCCAACTTTTTGTGACCCCATGGACTGTAGCCTGCCAGGCTCTTCTTTCCATGGGATTTTTCAAGCAAGAATGCTGAAGTGGGTTACCATCTTCATTTCCAGGGTATCTTCCCAAATCAGAGATCAAATTCGCATCTTCTGCATTGATAGGTAGATTCTTTACCACTGAGCCACCAGGGAAGCCTACATCTATGATTCAGTTCAGTTCAGTCACTCAGTCGTGTCCGACTCTTTGCAACCCCATGAATCACAGCACGCCAGGCCTCCCTGTCCATCACCAACTCCCTGAGTCCACTCAGACTCACATCCATCGAGTCAGCGATGCCATCCAGCTGTCGCATCCTATGTCGTCCCCTTCTCCTCCTGCCCCCAAATCCTCCCAGCATCAGAGTCTTTTCCAATGAGTCAACTCTTCGCATGAGGTGGCCAAAGTACTGGAGTTTCAGCTTTAGTATCATTCCTTCCAAAGAAATCCCAGGGCTGATCTCCTTCAGAATGGACTGGTTGGATCTCCTTGCAGTCCAAGGGACTCTCAAGAGTCTTCTCCAACACCACAGTTCAAAAGCATCAATTCTTTGGCGCTCTGCCTTCTTCACAGTCCAACTCTCACATCCATACATGACCACTGGGAAAACCATAGCCTTGACTAGATGGACCTTAGTCGGCAAAGTAATGTCTCTGCTTTTGAATATACTATCTAGCTTGGTCATAACTTTTCTTCCAAGGAGTAAGTATCTTTTAATTTCATGGCTGCAGTCACCATCTGCAGTGATTTTGGAGCCCCAAAAAATAAAGTCTGACATTGTTTCCACTGTTTCCCCATCTATTTCCCATGAAGTGATGAGACCAGATGCCATGATCTTCATTTTCTGAATGTTGAGATTTAAGCCAACTTTTTCACTCTCCTCTTTCACTTTCATCAAGAGGCTTTTAGCTCCTCTTCACTTTCTGCCATAAGGGTGATGTCATCTGCATATCTGAGGTTATTGATATTTCTCCCGGCAATCTTGATTCCAACTTTTGCTTCTTCCAGTCCAGCGTTTCTCATGATGTACTCTGTATATAAGTTAAATAAGCAGGGTGACAATATACAGCCTTGACACTCATTTTCCTATCTGGAACCAGACTGTTGTTCCATGTCCAGTTCGAACTGTTTCTTCCTGATCTGCATACAGATTTCTCAAGAGGCAGGTCAGGTGGTCTGGTATTCCTATCTCTTGGAGAATTTTCCAAAATTTATTGTGATTCACACAGTCAAAGGCTTTGGCATAGTCAATAAAGCAGAAATAGATGTTTTTCTGGAACTCTCTTGCTTTTTCAATGATCCAGCGGATGTTGGCAATTTGATCTCTGGTTCCTCTGCCTTTTCTAAAACCAGCTTGAACATCAGGAAGTTCACGGTTCACATATTGCTGAAGTCTGGCTTGGAGAATTTTGAACATTACTTTACTAGCTTATGAGATGAGTGCAATTGTGTGGTAGTTGGAGCATTCTTTGGCATTGCCTTTCTTTGGGATTGGAATGAAAACTTACCTTTTCCAGTCCTGTGGCCACTGCTGAGTTTTCCAAATTTGCTGGCATATTGTTTGTAGCACTTTCAAAGCATCATCTTTCAGGATTTGAAACAGCTCAACTGGAATTCCATCACCTCCACTAGCTTTGTTCGTAGTGTTGCTTTCTAAGGCCCACTTGACTTCACATTCCAGGATGTCTGGCTCTAGATGAGTGATCACACCATTGTGATTATCCGGGTCGTGAAGATCTTTTTTGTAGAGTTCTTCTATGTATTCTTGCCACCTCTTCTTAATATCTTCTGCTTCTGTTAGGTCCACACCATTTCTGTCCTTTATCGAGCCCATCTTTGCATGAAATGTTCCCTCGGTATCTCTAATTTTCTTGAAGAGATCTCTAGTCTTTCCCATTCTGTTGTTTTCCTCTATTTCTTTGCATTGATCGCTGAAGAAGGCTTTCTTATCTCTTCTTGCTATTCTTTGGAACTCTGCGTTCAGATGCTTATATCTTTCCTTTTATCCTTTGCTTTTTGCCTCTCTTCTTTTCACAGCTAGTTGTAAGGCCTCCCCAGACAGCCATTTTGCTTTTGCATTTCTTTTCCATGGGGATGGTCTTGAACCCTGTCTCCTGTACAATGTCATGAACCTCATTCCATAGTTCATCAGGCACTCTATCTATCAGATCTAGACTGTTAATTCTATTTCTCACTTCCACTGTATAATCATTAGGGGTTTGATTTAGGTCATACCTGAATGGTCTAGCAATTTTCCCTACTTTCTTCAATTTGAGTCTGAATTTGGTAATAAGGAGAATGGCAAACCATTGGTAATTTGGTAATAAGGGAATGGCAAACCACTTCAGTATTCTTGCCTTGAGAACCCCATGAACAGTATGAAAAGGCAAAATGATAGGATACTGAAAGAGGAACTCCCCAGGTCAGTAAATGACCAATATGCTACTGGAGATCAGTGGAGAAATAACTCCAAAAAGAATGAAGAGATGGAGCCAAAACAAAAACAATACCGAGTTGTGGATGTGACTGGTGATAGAAGGAAGGTCCGATGCTGTAAAGAGCAATATTGCATAGGAACCTGGAATGTCAGGTCCATGAATCAGGGCAAATTGGAAGTGGTCAAACAAGAAATGGCAAGAGTTAATGTCAACATTCTAGGAATCAGTGAACTAAAATGGACTGGAATGGGTGAATTTAACTCAGATGACCATTATATCTACTGCTGCGGGCAGGAATCCCTCAGAAGGAATGGAGTAGCCATCATGGTCAACAAGAGAGTCCAAAATGCAGTACTTGGATGCAATCTCAAAAATGACAGAATGATCTCTGTTCGTTTCCAAGGCAAACCATTCAGTATCACAGTTATCCAAGTCTATGCCCCAAACAGTAATGCTGAAGAAGCTGAACAGTTTTATGAAGACCTACAAGACCTTTTAGAACTAACACCCAAATAAAGATGTCCTTTTCATTATAGGGGATGTGAAGTGAAATTGCTCAGTCGTGTCCAACTCTTTGTGACCCCATGGACCCCTACCAGGCTCCTCTGTCCATGAGATTTTCCAGGCAGTAGTACTGGAGTGGATTGCCATTTCCTTCTCCAGGGGATCTTCCCATCCCAGGGCTCGAACACCGGTCTCCATCATTGTAGACAGACATTTTACAGTCTGAGCCACCAGGGAAGCCCTCATTATAGGGGACTGGAATGCAAAAGTAGGAAGTCAAGAAACACCTGGAGTAACAGGCAAATTTGGCCTTGGAATGTGGAATGAAGCAGGGCAAAGACTAATAGAGTTTTGCCAAGAAAATGCACTGGTCATAGCAAACACCCTCTTCCAACAACACAAGAGAAGACTCTACACATGGACATCACCAGATGGTCTACAGCGAAATAAGATTGATTATATTCTTTGCAGCCAAAGATGGAGAAGCTCTATACAGTCAACAAAAACAAGACCAGGAGCTGACTGTGGCTCAGATTATGAACTCCTTACTACCAAATTCCCTTCTTCATTGAACCACATTCTGTCAGACCTCTCCACCATGACCCACCCGTCTTGGGTTGCCCCACGGGCATGGCTTAGTTTCATTGAGTTCAACAAGGCTGTGGTCCTAGTGTGATTAGATTGACTAGTTTTCTGTGAGTGTGGTTTCAGTGTATCTGCCCGCTGATGCCCTCTTGCTACACCTACCATCTTTCTTGGCTTTTCTTACCTTGGGTGTGGGGTATCTCTTCACAACTGCTCCAACAAAACGCAGCCACTGCTCCTTACCTTGGATGAGGGGTATCTCCGAACCACCACCCTTCCTGACCTTCAACATGGGATGGCTCCTCTAGGCCCTCCTGTGCCCCCCCAGCCACAGCTCCTTGGACGTGGTGTGGTTCCTCTGGCCGTCGCCCCTGGACTCGGGCATGGGGTGGCTCCTCCCAGCCACCACCCCTGGCCTCGGAAGCAGGGTGGTTCCTCCCGGCCACCGCCCCTGAACTCAAATGTGGGGTAGTTCCTCTCGGCTGTTCCTGCACCATTGCAGCCTGGCACTCTCAGCCGCTGCCCCTGTCCTCAGACATGGGGTAACTCCTCTTGGCCGCCACCCTTCAGACATGGGGTCCTCCAGGATTCTTTCCCTGCCTCGGACGTCGGGTAGCTCCTCTCGCCTGCGCTTAGTGCGCCGGTCGGGTCGCAGCCGCCTGCACTTAGTGCGTGGGTCAGGGTTGGACAAAAAGTTCATTTTGTTTTTTTGTAACATCTTATGGAAAAAAAAATGTGTGTGTTATACATATGCATACACACATACATATATATGAAGCTAAATACATATATATATGTATTCATATGCTTATAGTATGTACATAGATGTGTAAAGCTAAGTGTATGTATCTGTATATATATATGCACATATATATAATATATATTTGATAGATCACTATCTTAACTATGCCTCAATATTCAGGGATAATACAATAAAAAATTACTGAACACATCTTGTTTGAAGACCAAGAAATAATCTATAATTTCCCAAATTAAAATGAAAACATCTGTTTATTTCCTGTTTCAACACTGAGGTCCCCACAGCAGGTGTATTATTCTTACTATGCTTAAAATTCTACAGATAAGGTGACATGTAGTTTACTGCCTTCTTTCTTCTCAGTGTTGGCTTTATTTCCTTGATTCTTTGCAATGTGACTGGACATACCTCCTGGAATATGTCAGACGAAATAAACAGACCTCTCAGCAGGTTTTGCTTGACAATGACAGAGTTGTAGCCATCATTTTCTGGAGACTGGGGAATCATCTTTGTCTGTGGATGTGAATGAAGGGCGTTACTTTGATATTAGATTATTTTAAGATCTCTTTCTGACTTACCAACCTTCCCAGAAGAAGCCCTCTTCTTTCTGGCTCATCCCAAAGATGGACCTATAACTCTTCTCTCACCGACTTTGCATTATTTCTACTCAGGTAACAAGACAGGGAAGCGACCCAGAGACTGAAATGTACAGTGTGGCCTTTCTTGTAGTTCATTTAAATAGGCCCCTCTCTGAAGTATTTCTCATATTATTAGAAGTATATGAAGAGAAAGGTTTCCATGGATTTTTAATTTTCTTTTTCTTTTTTTTTTTTTTTTAAGGGATAAAAGGAACCTGGTCCAACGAGAACATACACCATGTGAAGTCTTTTGTTCCAGTGTACAGTTTAGGAATGCTCATGAGGATGGGTTTAGACTACACATCCAGAAATTTAGTCTGACAGATTTATAATTGAATAGCAAACTATATTTTTGGCTTCTCTTCAGTAAAGATCATGAAAAATATTGCTAGATCATTAAAACACCTTTGCAATAATTTAAGTGCTTACAGCTTTATACTAGTGTAGCTCAGTTACTATTCTCGTGTAAAAGCATTTCTCTCATGTAGAAAATTGGATGACTGTGGTTTTATAGGAGATTTGTAATTATTAATATCTATGCCAATAATAGATCAACAGTGCATCTGTTAATATATATGGAAAGAAAATGCATATAGACAGATGTATAAAACTGGAAAATAAATATATAACAAAAGATATGTATATTGAAAAGACAGTATATATATGCACATCAAACAATACAGTACATACATGCACATTAAACATGAAACAGTTTTAGTGACCATAGTATTTATTTATTTAAAATTGGCAACATTAGTGGCAACTGAAAATGGCAATAAAGCAGCCAACAGGCAAGCAGTTTCAACAAAAGTCTAAAAATAAACACCATGTACAAAGTATGTTTCTTTCTGCTTTTAATCTTAAATGGCAGAAATTAGCACACTTAAGTAACCATCTGTTTTCTTCAAGCAGAAATCATTCTAATTCCTCACTTTCTTATCCAAAGAACAGCTGTCAGCCAGGAGGGCAGAGCTGAAATGTATTGCTCACATTACATGATGCATGAAACAAACTCCACTACTCCTTAAGACTCAGAACTTTGTCTCTTATAAAGTGGCCTTTGTTTCATCTGGTTGATCATCACCCCTTGCCTTTCTCCTCTGCTGTGCTTTTTCTTTTTTCATTTATTTATCTCTTTGCTGATAATAATCAAAACTGTGAATGACTATGTTCTCTCTCAGTTATAATTATCTCAAAAAACATTTTAATGATGAATCATTGACTTATAAAAAATCCTTGCAGAGTTTTTTATAAAATTTTTATTATTAAGATATCATTTCATCTATTTTATTGATGTATTTATATATCAATATGATATGTACAGTCAATTAATTTTTTATAAATTGAACATATCCTCAGAACCATAATCCATAACAAGAATACAAATATTTCTAGCATTCCAGAAGCTTCCATCACATTCCATTTAGTCACTATCTGCCTGTTTGAAATATAACCACTATGTATTTTAAAGCTATAGGTTCATTTTCAGGCTAGCATTTTGCCGCATTTTTAGTTTTGGTTTGTGGGTTTCATTGTTATCTGTGATTTAGCTTTTTTCTTAGCTCTATCTGGATAATATATCATTAGATTGAGTTAAAACCTACACATGGTTGAATATACAAATGTGCACATATTAAGTGTACAATTGGATAAATGTGACCAATAGAGACAGAATCTTCTAAGGTAATTTTTGTGCCCTCTTCTAGTCTGCATTTACCACAAAGGCTATTCTGAGTTCTGTAACTTTAAATTTATCTGGCCTGGCTTTAGCCTTTCATATAAGTAAGATGATACAGTATGCATGCAGTTTTTTGTTTGGCTTCTTTTTCAATCAACATATCATATTAAAATTCATACACACTGTTTCCTAAGTCACAGGTGCCACTTAGCCGATGGAGTAAGATGGTTCGTGAAGCAATAGCCTTAGCAAAATAAGCCTGAATATAGAAAGCAAAGTGTGACGCAAAGACAGAGTGGCTTAATAATAGCACAAAAAAAGTGCCGACTATGAAGGCTGTTGTAACAATTGATAGTGCACGATCAAGAATGCAGACAGTGGAAGAGAAAATCAGGTACAGAGTAAACAAATGCAAAGTAATTTATGACTTCAAAATAGTTAAACTTAGAGCACAAGCCAGCTGAAAATAAACAAGGAAATTGGTGAATGAATGAATGGATGAAATGAGATGAAATAAAATCACCAGAGTGAGACACTGAGATAATTGATATGAAGGTCTGGAAGTATTTCCACCAACTACAGGGATAATTGAACCTGACTGAGAAAGGTAATTATAGACTGACTTACACTTTACTGAAGAAATTGAGCTTACTTATCAACAGAAACATAGAAACTTCATTAGTCTAACCCAGAGACCCATGGCTCTACTAACTGGAAAACTGGATAGCTACTATTATGCTGGACAGCTGATACATTTTGAAGAGGCTTTTGTACTGTTGCCCATAGTTTTATAGCCATTTGGGGATTGCGATTGTAAGAAATCAATGCAGCAGGGAGTCAGAAAGACGGAAAGTGGTATAGAAGTATACAGCATTACAACCTAGAAGCATTTTCATCCTAAATAAAGCATTTTCAGCAGGGTAGATATGAGAATATTCCTGGAAATAGCACATTCTCAACATCTTGTTGTTCTTTATTTTAGATTATCAGAAAACCTAACAATGATCTTAGTTGGAGCTCAGTATAGGAAACCTATGTTCTATGAATGCAGTCAGCTTATGGGAATAGGTTTATGTATTCCAAAACCAACTTTCAAGTTTACATATGAAGAGGAGATATAGCCAGTTATCATGCAAAATGTGTGTCCAGGTAAAGGATATTTCCACACCTTGATTAATAAAAATAATAAATATAAATATTTTTTCTTGCTCAATCTGTAATAAAGAAATTAAAGGAAAAAAAGAAAGCCTTTATTGAAATTCTAGAAAATTAAGGAAATATTACCATAAAGATGCAAGAGGAAAGCAAATGTCTGAAAATTATCTACTGCAAAAACCCATAGACAAAAGTAGCCTTTGTGTAAAAAGGGTTAGTAAGCAGATAGAGCTTACTGTATGATTATTATTCAGTCGCTAAGTCATGTTCAACTTTTTGTGACTCTATGGACTGTAGCATACCAGGTTTCCCTGTCCTTTACTCTCTCCCTGAGTTTGCTCAAACTCATGTTCCTTGAGTCAGTGACACTATCTAACCCTCTCATCCTCTGTCACTTTCTTCTCCTCCTGCCTTCGATCTTTCCCAGCATCAGGATTTTTTTCCAGTAAGTTGGCTTTTTGCATCAGGTAGTCAAAGTATTGGAGCTTCAGCTTCAGCATCAGTCTTTCCAATGAATATTCAGAGTTCATTTCTTTTTGGATTGACAGTTTGATCTCCTTGTTGTATGATAGAGTCATACTGTATGTTAGAGGCATGTATTCTTTATATTGAGTATGGAATCACGTAAAGGTCTTTGATTTGATAGGCATACTGCCTTCTGGGGAATGACATCCCATTTTCAAAGAATGTTAGTTATATCCAGATTAATGATTCAAGTATACATTATCCATTGCTTCAATCAGGTCACCAGATCCTGAGTGATGCAGTACAAGCTCTAACCAATTGATCCCATGGTTGTGTGACCATGTATATGCTAGAAAGTGGATCCCTTGTCCCAAAGGGTGTTAGCTGAGATCCACGTCATTGGATTAAAAAATTTGCAAATGTCCAAGTAGTGGTGCTTGTTGAGGGTCTGAGGGCATGAAAGACAAACTCATAGTCAGAATATGTGTCCGTTTCTGTGACATCAAGCTGCTGGCCATTTTGATATGGAAAGAGACTAAGCCAGAAAACTTACCAGTGAGTGGCTGGATTGTCTCCTTGAAGAATAGTGCCATACTGGGGCCTCAGCAATGTTCTTTATTTCTAGCAGACGGGACATTTGACAATAACAGTAGCTGGGCCAGCCGTGGTAAACAAAGGTCCATTCTGTCAGGCCCATGCCTATTCTCTGGCCATTGCTATAGTGAACACTCCTGTCCTGTGCCTACTGTATTGGTACTGGGGTGGCCAGTGGTAGATATCATCCTACCTGGTAGGATCAGTGTATTAGCTCACTCAGCCCAATAAGCATGATCTTACCAATAAAATGGATAAATGTGATCCTCTGTAAGAATGAAATGGTCTAGCTTTGTCTTCAGGCAGTGTTATGACAGAGGTGTGAAAGTTAATATAACCCTGTGGCCAAACTCCAAATAGATGCAGTTTGTGTAGCAGGATGTTTCTTCTGGATTAACACTCTGAGATGCAGTTTGTAGCAGGATGTTTCAACCCTGGATTGTTGAGCTGTCCCCAGCGAAGGATGTTGACTCTTTTGATTACCCCAAATGGATTGTACCCTGACCAGGCTATTCTGTCCATTTTGAAGGAAAGGAGAGGAATACTGGAGTGTGTTGCCATTTCCTTCTCAAGGGGATCATCCCAACCCAGGGATCAAACCTGCATCGCCTGCATTAGCAGGCAAATTCTTTACCACTGAGCTACAAGGAAACCCAAGATATTAATTAAGTATCAGTGTTTTTGAAAGGAAAGGAGAGGAAGTAGACTTGTAAAGAGGGACAAATTGAACAGAAATTCAGGCTAAGCTTTGGCAAATGTTCAAGCAAATACTGCTTATGAAGTTTGCCTGCCTTTAGGCTGTTATGGCCAGGCATTTACACTCAGCTCTACTCCATCAGCAGAGGTGGCTTGTTCCAGAAGAATGATGACCTGGAACAAGACAGTTGAGGCTGACTATGAATGAGGTGACAGCTGGAGGCTGAATGGCAATTTTCTTCCCTGAAGGTGAACAGTATGTTCTACTTATAGTATGATCTAATTGTTATCCACAACAGAAGCCTATAATTTTAGGAAAGAAAGTATTTGAAAATTGGGCAGGTACCCAAAAATGTCTTTGAAATAGGAGTAAAACAAAAATCAGGTAAGATGAGATAAAAAGGAAGACGGTAAAGTAAGACAGGATGGCAAAACTTCATAAGTAAATGAATTCAAAAAGAGAATTGGCTGAGAATATAAAATTATAGGGGACACTCATGCACACTACCTGAATTTAAAGTCAAAAGAGATGAATGAAAAATCAGTTCAGTTCAGTTCAGTTCAGTTCAATTCATTTCAGTTGCTCAGTTGTGTCTGACTCTTTGCAGCCTCATGAATCGCAGCACGCCAGGCCTCCCTGTCCATCACCATCTCCCTGAGAGAAGGAAGCTTACAACATAAGTCTCATATTTTAATTGGCAGGACTTTTAATTTCATAGTAAAATTAAAATAACGGTATGTTGCACCCTTGATGGAGATATTGAACTGATAAAGCTGAGTAAATGAAGAAAGAACTGTATTTTCAAAAAGAAATAAAGAGCTAAAATGAAAAAGACTGAATTTTCAATCTGGAGACAGATTAAAACGGATCTTTGCAGTGAGAAAAGACCAGTGTCTAGAATCTAAGCTTCATGAAGTCAGGAACTTTGTTTACTGCAATATTCACAGCTTCAAGAATATTGCCAGGCACTTAGTAGAAACAAATGGGAATTTTCAATTAATTGAATAAATCCTGATACAGGTCATATTATAAAAATAGAGAAAAATTATACATGATGCCAAGTAGTTTAACTTATGGTTTAGAGCTAGACTGTCCAGGCTTGAAATGCTGTTCTGCCATTGTGGGAGACGTTTGTGAAAACTACTTACAAATAAGTATAACAAATCATCATCCCCTCCATTACACATGGCAGGATGACCTATTGCCATATTTGCAGTTAAACAGGGCCTTATGACTGGTTCTGGTGCATATGTCTGGCTAGCGTATGTCACTCTGAGTCTTTTAATAGCCAGTATAATTTCTGTGCTTTCTTCTCTGACAGTTTTGGGTATAGAAGCACAGGGCAAGTCATCAGATCAAGCAGCTGAGCCAACGCAAGGAGTATCGTTGCCTTGAGACAGTGTCTAACTATACATCTGAGTTTTATTAAAAATAACCTTTTGTGGATTACAGGAGCTGTTAACTGCAACATAATGTAGCCATTCTGAATAACAGGGTGTTTAATCAGAGCAACATTATGTAAGAAAATTATTCTGCTATGACTCAGTTTTATTAATCTTTAAAATAGCTAATAATTTCACCTATTTCTAGATTTTTCAAGGGTTAAATAGGATCATGTAAAGTAGTTCTGAAAGTTCCTAGCTGATAGTCAGAATTAATTAACATAAAAGAAAATAAAAAAGGGAAGGAAAGTTTCCACATGGGAGAAAAATTGTGTTAATCATACTTTTAGGATATGAGAACTGGACATGGAAAAACAGACTGATTTCAAATAGGAAAAGGACTATGCCAAGGCTGTATGTTTTTACCCTGCTTATTTAACTTACATGAAGAGTACATCATGAGAAACACTGGGCTGGTTGAAGCACAAGCTGGAATCAAGATTGCCAGGAGAAATATCAATAACCTCAGATATGCAGATGACACCACCCTTATGGCAGAAAGTAAAGAAGAACTAAAGAGCCTCTTGATGAAAGTGAAAGAGGAGAGTGAGAAAGTTGTCTTAAAGCTCAACCTTCAGAAAACGAAGATCATAGCATCTGGTCCCATCACTTCATGGCAAATAAATGGAGAAACAGTGGAAACAGTGGCAGACTTTACTTTTGGGGGCTCCAAAAACACTGTAGATGGCGACTGCAGCCATAAAATTAAACGATGCTTACTCCTTGGAAGAAAAGTTGTGACCAACCTAGACTGAATATTGTAAAGCTCCTTTAGGCAAGGCTATGGTTTTTTTCAGTGGTCATGTATGATGTGAGAGTTGGACTATAAAGAAAGCTGAGCACCGAAGAACTGATGCTTTTGAACTGTGGTGTTGGAGAAGACTCCTGAGAGTTTGTGGACTGCAAGGAGATTCAACCAGTCCATTCTAAAGGAAATCAGTCTTTAGTGTTCATTGGAAGGACTGATGTTGAACCTTAAACTCCAATAGTTTGGCCATGTGATGTGAAGAGCTGACTCATTTGAAAAGACCCTGATGCTGGAAAAGACTGAGGGCAGGAGGAGAAGGGAATGACATAGGATGAGATGGTTGGATGGCATCACCAACTCAATGGACATGAGTTTGAGTAAAGTCCGGGTGTTGGTGATGGACAGGGAGGCCTGGTGTGCTGCAGTCCACTGGGTCACAAAGAGTTGGACATGACTGAGTGACTTAACTGACTGACTGAAGTAAGGTATTCACATTTAAAAAGGAAATGATCTTCTCCCTTGGGAATTTTATAACTAGTAAAATTTTCATACATAAAGACAGTAAAATATTCTTATATATTAGAGTATAGACATCATAGACACTTTGAAAAAATTACTTGAAGATAGATTTTAGACAAAAGCAAAATGATGACCAAGATTAATAATTAAAGATTGAGAGAACTATGATAAAAATCACTTGCCTAGACTTCTCTTACCTGGTTTGAATCTGCCGCCAATAAATCTAGTTAGCTGGAATCTTATAACTGTGCCTGAACTCCACGTCTGCAGGGTAAACCTGAGCCCTTCCTGAGCTTACACACAATTTCTTGTTCTTCTTCTCTTACCCTCCCTAGTCCTTCTTCAAGGAATTAATAGTATGAAGAGACTAAAGATATATTTCTGAGTGGCTATCAGTACTATGTGAAACTATTTTTGACTAGGAGGAGCTCAGGAGGCTAAACATGTTTTATATGTATGGTAAGTTGAATAATGGCTTCCTGAGATGTTTCTGTCCTTATCCTCAGAATAGGTGATGAACTGTAGCCTGCCAGGCTCCTTTGTCCCTAGAAATTCCCAGGCAAGTATAACCAACTTCAATGAGTTTCCATTTCCTTCTCCAGGGGATCTTCGCAACCCGTGAATCAAACCCATGTCTCCTGCAGGGGCAGGTGGATTGTTTACCACTCAGCACCCAGAATCTCACCCAGAAGCCCACCCAGAATCCGTGACTGTTACCTTAAATTACAAAAGAGACTTCACAGATGTTAACAGGTTGAAAATTCTGAGATGGGAAAATTATCCTGGACTACATAAGTGGGCCCACTGTAATCACAATGGTCTATATATAAGGGACACAAGAGGAGTTCAAGTCAGACAGAAGGTGATGTAACTACTGAAGCAGAGAGACACAAAATGAGATTTGCAGATGCTACAGTTTCAGCTTTGAAATCAGAGGAAGAGGGCCATGAGCCAAAGACTGTAGGTGGCCTCTCAAAGCTGGGAAGGGTGAGGAAATGAAATCTCTCCTAGAGCCTCAGATCACATAGTCCTGCTCACCCATTATAGACTTCCAGAACAAATATGTGTTGGTTTAAGCCACTGAATTTGTTGGAATTTGTTGCAGTCGCAATAAGAAACAAAGACATATTATGAAAATTAATTTTTGCAAAGTCATGTTTAAATAATTGATTTTTGAGCTTGTTGGCTGTTATCAATATTTTGAATCATTGGAATATTTTTGAACATCCAATTGTCAGAATATAAGTTATATGATACTTTTTGCCTTTTATTCTCTAAGCATGGAACAAAAAATAATGGAATGATTTGTCTAAAAGAATATATTTTTCGTTTTGTTCTTAAATTCATTTGTTTTCTCATCTTTATGAGCAAAATTAATTACACATAATAAACATGTTTATATTTCTTTAAATTATATGCATGTGTGACTGAAAGGTTGTTGTTGAATCACGACGCTAGGATTCTTGGCCCCCGGAGGAGAAAAATTCAATCTGGGGCCAGAGATGAGGCTTGATCTCTCAGAGATTTTGTGTAATAAAGTTTTATTAAAGTACAAAGGAGATAAAGAAAGCTTCTGACATAGGCATCAGAAGGGGGTAGAAAGAGTACCCGCTTGTTAGTGTTAGCAATGAAGTTATATACTTTCCAGTAAATCCAAAGAATGTCTGGAGGTTGTAAAGACCTCACCGGACCTACTCCCATAATTTACATTTTAAGATAACAGAATTAGC